>NC_054550.1:9602809-9750309 GCF_017654505.1 Polyodon spathula | reverse complement strand
AGTAAACAAAAATAATTCAAAACCTTGGCTGGCATTCCATTAAATTGCCAGTAATGTAATTCTAAACTGAAAGACAGTGCTTTGCTGTTCGTGCTAATTTTTCTCCTCGCAATTATGGTAATTCACTCCCCTAGAACATTAGCTTATAATTCCATTACAAACGCATGTGCAATCTTAGCCAACCTCATTTTCTTCGTGTTATTGAAATAATTATTGTACAGTGGAGAAGATGTATGTTTGAAAAGCCTGTTTGTTCTTTTTTCAAACAACAAGCTGCTCAGCCCGTATAGTAAAAACATTGTTTTCTCAGGAGGTCTGTTTTATGAGTTTGAATAAATGACAGCACTGAATGGCTGCAAATGATTTGAAAAACTGAACAAAAGGTTTTAAATGTGTTCCGTATTATCTCAAACATAAGAGCATATGTCAATTTTGAAGGGAGTTTTTCAGCGTGAATGTAGAAGCGTATGTGTGGGGAACAGCGCAATGAAGAAAGTGGCAGGGAAAAAAAATGCTCTTATATCTTGGTTAGTACCCTGTCAGCATTAAAAAATGTAGTTTTATTACAACAACTATATTTATAAATGTGGTAAATTAGGCAGGTATTTCCACTCAAAAAATGTAACACTTAACATGTTTGGGGGGGTTCTCCAACCCACATACACCTCTCATTTACAGTGAACCTCAAAAAGAAATCACCATTTTGAGATGCCTGCTGTCATGTCCAACAAAGACTGATTGAGCTGAACAGACCTCTCATTAAACTGTTGGAATTCTGGAATCCTCCACGTGGTGGCAGTAATGAGACATTTATGGTCAGTCTTTGTTGTTAATGGGTGTTTGGCCTAATATAGAATTTTTTTACCACAGCAGTGTAAGAGTGAATGTCAAAAAGGGATATCCTTTCTTTCATTTTGTGTTACCTATCCATCTTTTACATGAAAGGGGTTACAAAATATTTGACTGCGGTAGCTCACGTGTATATTGTGAAATCAATTCATTAGTCACTAACTAGGTTAAAGTTTAAACATACTTTACTGTAAAACAAACATACCTAAGGTATGTATGGATTTTCAGTTTGTCATTACTAGGATCAAAGGAGATGCATAGATATACAGTATATAGTATATACAGGACTTACTTCAGGCTCCCTCTGGTGGCGATACACCACTAATGCAACAGGACATGGCAAGCTGTTTTAACATGAAGTCCTCATTTGCTGGTATTAGCAATTTTAATACTGATATCAGTAATGTAATACTGATATCAGCAATTCTATTTTTGATATCAACAATTTTCAATGTTATTTTTTTTATATCAAAAATAGAATTGTTGATATCGGAAATACAATTGTTGATATCAAAAATTTAATTGTTGGTATCAAAAATTGAATTGTTGATATCGGAAATACAATTGTTGATATCAAAAATAGATTTGTTGATATCAAAAATAGTACCTTTTATTTTGATATCACTAATTGTATTTCTGATATCAAAAATTCTATTTTTGATCTCAAGAATGGCGTTTCTGATATCAAGAATATTGTTTTTGATATCAAGAATGGCATTTTTATATCAATAATAGCGTTTTTGATATCAAGAATGGCATTTCTGATATCAAAAATACGATTACAATACTGATATCAAAAATGCCATTCTTTATATCACAAATACAATTCTTGATATCATAAATGCAATTGTTGATATCAACATGCCATTCTTGATATCAGAAATGCCATTCGTGATATCAGTAATGCCATTCTTGATATCAGCAATTGAGGATTAAATGTTAAAACGGCTTGCCATACATTATTTATACAGTAGTATTACATTCAAAGTGGCACACTGGAACCTTCTTCAAGCAGCCAATTTTCTGTCTTAAGCAGTTACACATTTTAAGTCTGTTTATTCACTTTTTTTCTTGTTGAAATGTTAAAAATATGTATTTGTAAAATTTAATGTAATGAGGGACAGGGTATTTTTTAATTCCTTCAAACTTCAACACTTGTAACTTGAAGTAAATATTTTGAAATGTAAAGAAACTAATGTACACTTTAATTTGAAAATAAATAAACTAGTACAAGCTTATTTTTAAAGAAAACATTTCATAATATAC
Organism: Polyodon spathula; assembly: GCF_017654505.1. Lineage (NCBI taxonomy): Eukaryota > Metazoa > Chordata > Actinopteri > Acipenseriformes > Polyodontidae > Polyodon > Polyodon spathula. Next base: position 9,748,194 of record NC_054550.1, on the reverse strand, counting down.
CACATGTGTACTACTATTACTATTTTGGTTAAATAATGTAGGGTGATCCGTTAGAATAAAGTAATGCATTGTAACTCTTTATTATCAGATCAAATACAGTTGAAAATATATGTCCGACGTCATTTCAATTTGACCTCTCCAAGATGGCAGAGAGCTGTAACAACTGGAGTGGCGGAAGTAGAAAACGAAGCTACTGGGACACGTTGTTGCATCAGATTGAAGATTTTGGAATGGCAGCATCTGGGGAACAGGGTGAGTTTTCCTAACAATAAAGTCTATTCATGGGATACATTCTACAAGTAAGAAAGCTATTATCTGACAGTGTGGTTACACTTATCTCCGTATTTTAATCGAGTTATCAGGATCATGAATATGTATCGTAGATTCAAATCCTTTCAGATTCAAACAACAGCAATATAGGAATACAATAGCAAAATCAAACAACAGCAATATAGGAATACAATAGCAAAACATTCTTAGTTCTAAATGAATGCAGACAACCGATTTACGAGTCCTACAGTATCAGCAATGACCAAACAGAATTCCCTTCTACACATAAAACAGCGTGCGTGAGATTCTATTGAAAAAAAAGGAATTGCAGTTAATATCCCTTTATTCTTATTTTGTGATTGGGTAACGTAGCAACTGAAGCAGACTGCCACTCAAATGCAATGCACATTCAGGTTTGACTGAAATAGGTCACTGCATTTGTATAAATTAGTCTTCTGTTTGCGCTTCATATTAAGGAAATGCTAGTGGCGCCACCTCTGCTAATCCATGTGACAGTGAGTAGAGCAGGACAGGGCGTCTGAGTGCCTGAATCCAGCGCTTGCGTTCCCCAGTGATGCAGAGTCCCTTAAGAGTAACAGACTTTGTGACTGCCTGGTAATATTACAGTCCTGGTCTCATGGGTCAAACCTTTAACAGAGGGTATATATATATATATATATATATATATATATATATATATATATATATATATATATATATATATATATATATATATATTCAGAACTCACAAAATGCAACTTAATATGACTATTCCAATTAAACATTTGAACTTTGGCTTTTTAAGACGAGAATTGTTCACCAATCCAAATTCTTCCATCCTAAAATCAAAGGTTAAACTGTTAAGACGCATTCCCACTGTGTCTTTTGGGCAGTCTGTTTTCATTTTATTTACATGAAAATAAAATTATTAGAATGTACTAGGCATTCTGTAATAATATAAAATACTGCTGGTACAATATTCAACAGCCCTAGCATCTGTTGTTGATGGGGGCATGTATTTATGTCGTTTTACACATTATTATACAAACGACAAGCCTTTATTAAGTTCTATAAAATACTTGAGGGATTTTAGTCCATTCAGCCAGAAATGTTTTGTACTCTCCTGGTTTTTCTCTGTCTTTCTTGTCAGGGTCATAAAAGGTAGGCTTCACAGTAATATTATTTGTAAAGTACCTGCCATACACTCCCTGCTGTGTATATCTGTAATAGAAGGTAACATATCTCCAGGTTTTCCTAATCAGAATAATATATTCTTTTGAACCTGGATCTCTGCATCAGGTTACATGTCAGTGAATGTGTCAGTCTTGGGAAGGACAATCCATTTACACGCAAGTGTTTGCTGCATAGCGCAAGTGTTTCACTTTTTTTTTGTCCCAACTTTTTTCCAGTTCTAGTTTGTCAAATCTCAGTGATGTTAACACATTGCCTTACGTGACATTCACACAAGTGCCCAATTGTTTTGCTGGTCATAATTTCACTGAGTCTGGTGAAGCCAGTTTCCTGTGTTACATGTAATAGGACCCCACCTCATTGCTGGTGCTCCATTACCCATAGAAAACTTTGTATTCCATTAGAAGCAGGTAAAATAAACCTTGGGGCTCAAACCAGTGATACTCCTGCAGTAGTGACTTGCATTGGTAGATACGTAGCTTGCATGTTACTGTATGCTGAGTATTGAGCTTGTATCCTGTAGGGGGCTCTTATTTAAAGGGTACACCCTGAATGTTCATGGAGTGCTGTACTGTGTTTTTTTCTGTTTACTTTTGATCAACTTTCTTCAGTAGCTGACTGAGTTGAAAATGTAAAAAGTGTCTCTACCCGAGGAGCCTTCTCAGTCGTTATCTTACCAACTAATGAGAGTGGGTCTTGTTTTTAAGCAAAGGGAAAGAGGGTACTGCCCGCTTGGTCCCCTCCAGAAGGAACGGAGCAGCCGAGACTCCACCTGTACAACAGCCTGACTCGCAGGAAGGTGAGGGGGTATTGTTCTCTCCACTGCATATCCCTGGCAACGGGAGTAGAGTGGAGGCCCCTGTGTATCTGTCTGTATGGCCATCCTTCTGTATGTCACACACTTCAGTTTTACATATATCATGAGAAACCCCTGTCCGTTTGCTAAGGGCTTTCTCTATTGTGAGTATTGGAATGTAGGTATATGTGGAGGGCCTGCCAATATTGTTCATGTGTATGTCTGTCACACCCGTACAAATTGGTAGTGTATTGGTGGTTAACACTTTCATTATGCTAATAGCTCTGATTTTATGTTGACATGAGGGTGTGTATGTTACAGCTGCATTAATCGATTCACATGTCTTCATTGACTGTATTTGTGATCAATTATTTATTGAGGTTTGATTAGGTACTCTGCCAGTGAATGTGAATAAAGCAGTGTATTAAACAAAGACTCAAACCAATCGCACATTAGAAACATGCTCTCCCACCTTGATTGTATATATAGACAGACAGACAGATAGATGTCTGTTAAAAGTCTGAATATTGCCAAAATCTTAAGATTTACTGGAAAATGTCAGAAAAAGACTGTCTTTGGACATTTACCAGTAAATCTCAAGAATAACCAAGTGCCTTTACCAATAAGCTGCGGTAAATGTGTCTGAAAAGCAATATATTGCTTCATAATTCCAGACATTTACCAACTTACTTGGTAAATGCTGATAGTAACGGGTAAAACTTTTTCCAGATTCTGACTTTTACTGTATCTATAGAGTTATATTTACTCACACTCACACTCACACACACTCACAGTCAGACCCGCACACCCCTGTTGTTTACCACACCTGCTCTCTCTAGTGTAGTATGACATTTTCTTTGGCCCTCATCACAAAAGCCCATTTTGATAAATAAATCAAGTTTGCTGTCCTTTTAACCCCCCTTTAGAGAGGGTTTATTCTCATTTTTCAAAGCACAGTTTAACATAAGAAATGTGTTTAAACAAAACAAGCCTTTAACGGTTGTTAAGTTTTCAGAACAGGAATCAAGAACAACACACTATGGCCAAACAAGCCGGCTCAGAGCCAGGCAGAGCCAGTATTAACTGCTGCTTCATGTTCCCTTGTACAGGACGAGTTTGTGCCTCAGAATGGGAAGCAGGTGTTGTGGTACTGCTGCGGACCCACTGTCTACGATGCCTCCCACATGGGACATGCAAGGTAAAGCAATTCACAGCCCCTCCTCAACTGTGTGCAAGCAGGGTCTACAGCTGAACTGGCACTACCAATGTCTTCAATAGCTAAAATTGCAATAAATATAGTACTTTGCTGTTGTCTTTTAGCGGTGGAAAGCTAAAACAAAAACATTTTGAATAAAAACTCAGCCAGTGACTGTAAAGCATTACGTACTGAGGGCAAGCGACACAAAGTCCAATCCAGTGGGGTTGTGAGGGGGAGAGATTGACATGCTCAACAGCCAGTGCGTTCTGCCAGTTGCTTTACAAATTAATTAAATCAATGCTGCCAACTTATCTTTTTTTTCCCCAAGTAACAAAAAACATTCGAAAAACATGCACCATGAATCTATAGTTTTGTATAGTTATAGTTATACAATAGCAATATCACAACTGCAAGGCTTCCAACTCTTATGAGGTGTACCTGTGAAGATGAATTCTGACTCCAACTTTGTCTCTTTTTCTAGATCTTATATATCGTTTGACATCCTGCGAAGAGTCTTAATGAATTACTTCAAATACGATGTATTCTACTGCATGAACATCACAGACATTGACGATAAGGTAGGACAGATTTGCATAAGCCAGATGCTTTAATAAAGACAAATCCAGCTAGGATTATTTCATTTCTTAATCGTGTTTATTTGTATTGTTTTTTAATTGTTTTCATTGTTTTAATTATTTAATTGTCCACAGGGAGCATTGACTCTCCTACAAGTTATTTAAGCAGAATTGTCAGGGACTGTTTCTCATCTATGCTCTACCAGCACACAGCGAGCTCAGGTGTGCACCGGCAGGGCTGGCCTTTGTCCTCCAAGGGCCGATAGCTTACCCACATCTACTGTACAGCTCTTGAGTGTAAACAGACAATTGGCTTGTTTGTGTGTTTGGAGGATGCCCACTCTTTGGAGAATTTCAGCTGGATTATTATAGAATCAAAGACTTCTAAAATAGTTCCCAGTGTGTGAGACTTTATCTTCTAACCATATGGATTTGTATTTACTCATCAGATCATAAAGAGAGCCCGGCAGAACCACCTGTTTGAGCAGTACAGAGAGAAGATGCCAGCTCCTACACAGGTCCTGGGAGATGTCCAGACTGCATTAAAGGTAGTCTGTTACACTTTGTTCATCCCCAGTGCTCTCTGCCAAATGCCCTTTCAATACAGACACTTAACATTCTTTTAATAGCTCGCAGATGAAAGCTTATCTTAGCTGTATCTTGTGAACATCAAGTTGTGGTGGCACTTGGTATGGACATTTCCCAGGCTTTCCTGGAATTGTCCAAGTTGTGCTGAGAGAGAGAGAGAGCGTCGTTATACTACGTTGTAGTTGCTTTATTACCGTCAGGGCATTATAAATGAACAATGTCAGGTACATCAGCAAGTCAAAATACAAAAGCATGGTGCTGTGTGTATACTATACTATAAAAAAAATCTGTGAAAATGATTGCGAAGCACTGTAATACAGTGCATTCCAAAACCAGTTCTTACTGTGCTTTCTCAGTCTATGCCAAAGTAATGTTTTTATTTTACACCAATGTGTGTTAACTTGAGACGGAAACAAGAAGTGTGCACACATGGTGGTTATAGCTCAGCCAAACTCAGTAACAGGGCATTTCATCTTTGTCTTCCTTCTCGTAGCCCTTCCTGGTAAAGCTGGCAGAAACAACAGACCCTGACAAGAAGCAGATGCTGGAGCGCCTTCACACAGCAGTGACCTCAGTGCTGGTGCCCCTGCAGGAGGCAATGCAAAGGGGAGCAGCCACCAGCGAAGTAGCGTCCAGGGCAGAGGTAGAAGATGAACCTGTCACTCTAATCTTGCTGGGGTTTCACACAGGCAGAATTTATTTACCTTATTAAAATACAGTGGAAAGAGGTTTGGTGGAACAGCTGACAAGAGATATTGGCTTCACTGTTTAGATTCTCAAATGAAACCACCACAGGGATTTTGTATTGACACAGCAGCCTCTCTCTCTGAATAAAATTTATAACTGTTAGCTTTACTTCAGTCCATTTTACTGCCGAATAGTTCATACAGTAAACTAAAAGCAAAAAAACTCCAAAAAACTGATGGCATATATAGTACTACAGATATAATTAATCTTTTGTTTACCTAAATATCAAGAAAAACGACTTTGTTTAACCTATAGGCTATTTCTTGTTTTAATTAGAGACTGTATTTTAGTAATTCTGGTCTCTAATTAAGAATTTGAAGTTTTAATCATTTTTTAGAGCACTGTCAACCAAAGAGAATGTTTATAGCACTTTTCCAAAAGTAATCCTTTAAAACTACTTCAAACATCCTTTACAGTTTTCCAAATAAGCCTTATATTTCTTGTATGTTAGTATTTATGAACGCACATGTTTTTAAATATTCTTAATATATGTACTCTGTATTTTGTTCCCAAGCTGTTACTCGAAGAAGCCAAGGACCTGCTTTCTGATTGGTTGGATTCCCAGTTAGGCAGTCAGGTCACTGAGAACTCCATCTTTTCCATCCTTCCAAAGTACTGGGAAGGGGAATACCACCAGGATATGGAAGCACTTAATGTAAGCTTCTTTTATAAATCACATACAGTATTTCTGTAGTGCCTTTCATAAAAACCTCAACACAACAGGCTGCAGGTTTTTGACAGGCTGGCGAGTGGATAGAGGCCCAGAGACAGACTGTAGTTCAAAAAAAAAAAAAAGTACTACTTTTATTATAAATAAACACAAAATAAAAGGGCACAAGGGCACAACTAAAGATGTTTAAACACAAATAATAAAACAAAAAGCAAAACTTACAAAAATAGACTTCCAGGCTGGGCGATGCCTTCACTGGATCAAAAAATACACCAAACCAAAAACAGCAAACACAGCCACCAACTTGCTTCCTCATCTCCCTCCTCTCAATGGGAAGCAGAGGCCTCCTTTTGTCAGGTGGCTGGGCACTGATCGTTAATTATGCTAATCAACCCCAGCCACCTGAACACAATAAACCCAGGCAGGTAGGGGAATTTAACCCCATCCCTCCCAATTTATAAAGGGCAGAGCTTTGCTTTGCCACACACCTCCCCCCATGTACAAAGTACACCGACTAATCGGCCAACTCCCCCCTCCCCCCTCCCCCCCAGAGTCCAGTTATGTCTCTTGGGTGGGCTGTTTCAGTGGGCGGTGGTGGGCGGGGTTGATGTTGGAGCCCCCAAGCAGCCTTTGATTGAGGGGACCCCGGATCTCTAAGGTAGTATGGCGATACTGTCATGGGACCTGGTCCCTCCAGCAGATGCAGTGCTGGCGGGCAGGCAGCACCCCAGGACAGCATGGGCGCAGCCTCCTTAGACGGCGTGGATCCCCCTAGCAGCGCCAGACCCTTCGGTGGCGTTGGAACCTTTAGTGGCACTGGACCCGCAGAGGATGGCCGGCTCCCTCTAGTGGCAGAGGCGGGGACGGCAGCCCGGCTCCCTCTGGTGACAGAGGCAGGGACGGTGGCAGTAGACCCTCGGGAGGCATAGGAGACAAAAAGGAGACACCAGCAACCCCAGGCGATCCAAATGTGGCATCCCTGAGCAGTGCAAGGCAGGCATCCTTGGGCCATAGTTCCTCCCTCTCTGGCTTGGGGAGCGGCGGCTCGTCCCTCTTTGTTGGAATGACTGGGGTATCTCCCATGTCCACCGCCAGGTAATTAATAACCATGAGGGCAACCTCTGGGAAGGATGCCGGGTGGTGTTGTTCCTCCAGCTTTTCCCACATGCCCGGGGTGAAAACCACCCCTCTTCCTGGGCCTGATTGTAGGGGCATCCTGCCCAGTTGTGGCCGTCCTCCTCGCAACGGCCACACCAGTTTGCCGATGGTACTTCTGGGCAGGACCTCCAGCGGTGGTCCTCCTTCCCACACTAGGAACAGCAGGGGGAGGCTGGCCAGGTCCTCCAGCGGTGGCTCAACCCCAGCCACCTGAACACAATAAACCCAGGCAGGTAGGGAAATTTAACCCCATCCCTGCCAATTTATAAAGGGCAGAGCTTTGCTTTGCCACAAGGTTGTATTTTTATTTCCTGTCATTTGCCAACCAGCTGCTTCCCCTAATGGTTGACATGCTTTACCGCTGTTGACATGCTTTTATCCCAAAGACACAGCTGAAATGAAACTGTAACTGTCTGAAAGCATATGCCTACAGCGAGCTTTCTTTAGCCTATTATGGTACCAGATATATTTTATTTCAAAACAGAACTATATCGGGTTGTTTTCAAAACTTCACATATGAATTAATGGAAGTGCACAGTAAGTATTTGTGTGAGCTAGTACCACTACAGTGATTAAGGGGGGAAACGTTATTTATTTTTTATGTTGTCACAAAGGATCCATATTCAGTAAGTGAAGGCATCGTACAAACTAGAAGCAAACAGACTGTGAGTGGTTTATGAATTGAAATGTCCATTCCGAGGGATACAATGAGATGGATGAGTTCTGCAGTCCGATTTGTGAAATGGCTTCCTCTCTTTCTAGATCCTGCCTCCGGATGTGCTGACCAGAGTCAGTGAGTATGTACCAGAGATTGTGGCGTTTGTGAAAAAGGTGGTGGAGAATGGTTATGGGTGAGTACAGTAACACCAAACACTTCCACGTGAGTCTTTGTTTTTCGTACAGTCACAGTACATCGGTGCGAGTCCGGCTTTTAGACTGATAGTCTGGATTAAAAGGATGTGATGCTTGTGGGATTCAGTAACTTGGCGAGTACTTCGCGTTGTTTGTATTCTGATGTTACAGCAGGTCCGCTACATGAGTTACATTGTAAAGGGTCGTTTTCTCCCTGCATTGCAGGTATGTCTCAAACGGTTCTGTGTATTTTGACACAGCGCAGTTTGGCAGCTGTGAAAAGCACTCTTATGGCAAGCTGGTTCCAGAGGCTGTAGGGGACCAGAAAGCACTGCAGGAAGGGGAAGGTAGGAGCTACACCTGCACGTCTGAGTATATCTAAAGAACCTTGGTTCCAGTTCAGATTAACCCTTTGAGTTGTTAGCTGCATCAGGGTCAATTTTTTTTCACATGCGCTGTTTATTTTACACGTGCTGTTTAAAAGTAATTTTATTCACAGTAAAACAGGTTTAAAAGGCACTGCATATCAACAGGACACTCAGTACTGCATCTCCAACCCCACCCAACCCCTTGTTCACTGTGTTTATCACATACCTCTTCATAGTAGTGCATACTGATAAATCATCTCCTGATCACTCGTTTTATCACCAAACTCCTCAATAATGCTGTCCAAGTCATTATTTTATTACTGTAACATCTCAAAAAGCTTGGCAAATGTCCGTGATATTCTTTGAGTGCTAGATACGGAAGCAGCTGTCTTGTTTGTTTATGTCTGTGGTGATGGGACTATGCGTATTGCACAGATCCGCCTCCTTTTTTTCACTCGGCCATTGAAAGCTTTTCTCGGCTTTTTCCGGAGAAAAAACGACTAGAGACCTGTGCTTGATGTCTTTTTAATGATGTCAGACCGGAAAGGAAAAATTGTAATGTCGCACCTGGTCCAACATAGGACCGCAAAGGGTTAAAACTGCTAAATTCTTTAGAAAAGGTTATTAAGAGTATCACCCAATAATATAAGCAGATGGCTATCTGTCTGTCTTTTACATACATTACATTTTACTTGTACCTTGAGATATCCAGTTGATCAGGTGTAAGGTTATTTAGATAATATTGGGGAGATCTGTCTGTCTGTCTGCCACACATCCATTTTACATGCATATACAGTGGATTTAGAGCAGGGTAGTCTCTCTTTTCATGAGACTGTCAGCTTTAATTTCATATTTACAGCCTAGGTGGGAACAATTCATCTTGACAGAGAACTTTGACATGTAGTAAACCATTCAATAACATGGGGAAAGCAGAGTGGTAATGAAAAGACCAGTGTAACTTGTTGCAGGTGACCTGAGTATCTCAGCTGACAGGCTTAGTGAGAAGAGGTCTCAGAATGACTTTGCCCTGTGGAAGGCTTCAAAACCTGGGGAGCCATCATGGGACTCCCCCTGGGGAAAGGTTAGTATCTCACAAGCTTATTAAATTTAGCACTGAAGTCTCATTCATTGGTTTCTTTTCTTTTTACTGCATTCTGCCATAGATCTTCCGTACATTATCTAACTGACAGCTGAGTTTGTGTAGTCTCCAAAGGCAGTTAGTTAATCTGTAGGGAAAACGAAAGCCACCATAAAATAATAACACAACTGCCAGTCTTGCTTGAGAGAGGCCCGGGACTGAACGGCTGGTAGGGGTGTTCACGATAGGTATGCTTGCGTGAGGAGCTGTGGGGGCAATTAAACCCACATTTCATGATTAATTGAATTCAATTAATAAGTGTTTCAGCCCAGACTTTTCCTTTTAATTTGATAGGGACGGCCAGGCTGGCACATCGAATGCTCTGCAATGGCCGGCTCCATCTTGGGAGAATCCATGGACATCCATGGAGGAGGGTTCGACCTCCGCTTCCCTCATCACGACAATGAGTTGGCACAGTCCGAGGTGAGGCTTTCAATGCATATCTGACCACATTCATTTGTTTCCTCGCTTTAGTACTGTTTGCCTCCCTGCTAACTCAACGTTTATTTCTAAAAAGTAGAGAGCCCAGGACAGTATAAGACAAGGAGTGGTTCTTAAAAAACAGTTGATATAAATTCATATTTTTAAAGCTATGCTTTATTACATCAGCAAAAAATTATTTCAAGGAAAATCTGTTTAATTTTTATTTTTTATTTTTTTTAAAGAGATTTTAACCTAAAACTGTTTGACCCCTGCAGGCATATTTTGAGAACGACCACTGGGTGCGCTATTTCCTGCACACAGGTCACCTGACCATTGCTGGCTGCAAGATGTCCAAGTCTCTGAAAAACTTCATTACCATCAAGGATGCTCTAGCAAAACACACAGGTACTGTGAACTCATCCATACCTAGCAAACGCAACAGTGTCAATTTAGTACTGAAAGAAGCTTCATTCAGTGTCTTCAGTTGAAGACATTGATAAAGGCTTCTGTTCAAACATTTCTCACTGACTTGACGCTTCTTTTAGTATTTATAAGCTGTAAGCTCATACTAGGGTAGTCTTGCTAGCTCGGTTTCATGCAAGCCCATGATTATCTGAGCTAGTACATGCAAGCAGGACTCCGGATTAGACACAGAACGGACTCTGCTTTAAATCAAAATATCTGGTACTTGTTTACAGGTTTGTTTGTTTTTTTCACAATTATAGTTTATTGACTTCAATACCATTAACAAGCCATTCATCTCCCACAACAGTACATCAATATAAGTAAATGAATAAATCATATTAAATAGAGCTATGTAATTATGTAACCTATATGGTGTTAAAGCCTCTAAAGCCAGATTTCTCCATAGAAGTAAGGACATAGGTTCAGTATCCTTCCAGGTACAAAGAATACGTTTTTTTCGCAAAAATTAAAAGATTAAGAAATAGTTTACCATCTGGATAAGAAAGATATAGGTCAGAGGCCGGTTGCAATAAACACATAAGCTAGACTTACCTCCCAAGTCAGATTTGAAATCCACCCCCCAAGTCAGACTTCAAGAAAATAGATGCGGTTGCAATATGTCAAGCTGGACTTACATATAAGTCAGACTTACTTTTCAAGCCTGGGTATGGGAGGCTTAAGTCAGACTTGTCATTTCAAACCACTTACAATTCTAAACTGAACAACAATGTCTAGCCTCACATGTAAACTACATATGTGCAGAGCCCTCCAAAGAGAAAGAATATTTAGAGGCCAAACCAATTTTTTTGATATTTATAATGGTCTTGAATTATATTCCTGTTTCCGTATTTCCTGAGAAGGTTTTTTTTTTTTTTTTTATTTTTTTTTATCACCAATTTAATAAAAGACGACCTCCATAGTACCTCCTGAAACCAGGCATTACCACCTGCCGTACAAGTTTGTGTGGCCCAGCTGCAGCTTTCAAGCAGTAGTCAGGGGATTTGATGGGAGTAAATAAATCTACGGCTTCAAGATGAATCCATGCAGTGTCATCAGCCCTAGCATGGAAGATACCTTGTTTCGTCATCTTCCCAAGACCAGCCGAACAGCAAGCTGCATATAGAGTCTGGTTTAAAATCGCGCGTTTCCCCAACGTACTCGGAGCAGTGGACGGGATACAAATCCCAGCCCAAGCTCCTACTGTTCACGAGTACGGCTTTGTGAGCAGAAAGGGGTTTCATTCATTAAACGGGCAGACACGTGGTGTTTAAATACATTTTATCATATTTTATAGGTAGACTACGAATAGGTAATTGTGGGTAAAATAAGTAACTAAGGTTAATTGTGAAACATTGATGGCATATGCAGAGAGTGTGGTGTGTGTCTGAGTCAGTACAGCATCTTATTCACTGTGGCAAGAATGATTTGGAAAGGGAAATTATGATTACTCATCTGAACAAAATAGGAATTTCAAAGATAACACTGGAGGAAATATTGGGAGATTTTTAAGTATTGTTTATCAGAGCAATTAACATTGTGGATAGAATATAAATGTGAAGCAATCATGCAGGTATAGCAAATCTTACTCCAGTCCTGTAGGTTACTAATAAACCAAATCGATTTACAAACAGCCGTGAATATAAATAAGAAATTCCACCTACTACAGGGTGGTGTTTACGCTGAGAGACAGCAGGAACTGGCAGTTGAGAGAGCGAAGCAGCAGTTTGACAGAGAAAGGGAGACGTTAGCATGTGATAATCATCTATACAGTAATGCTATTCGACAGGGTTGACAGAAATAAAAGCAGCCTAATACATTTCCACTGCTGAAGTGTGCACCTGATAGATTCTGTGAACGATGAACTGTCCCATCCTTGGAAAATTCCTCTAAATGTTGGCTTGTCAATAATAAGCTGAGATAAACAGCCAATCTCAATCAGCAGTCCGCCCCCTGTTTTTGGTCTTTTCATTTCGGAGAATTCTCTCCTAGCATTTCGTCAACCGTCCTGTTTACCTCCGGGTTGACAGAGTTCACAGCTTCAGTGATCTTTGCCCAGTCTTGATTTTTCTGTTAAGCAATGTCATGTTTTTTGACACTTCGTCTAATATAGTAAGCTTCTTGGGTTCAGAGAAATTAATCTCTTTTTTTCCCTGTTAGCCATGAAGTCACAAATCAATCTAATAGTAATATCAATGATGTTTGACGTTAAAGTCAATCGAATAATAAACCGTAAAAATGCACATGTTATGATTCTGTTACTTATTGCTGTTTCTACTGGGGGTTAAAAAAAATACAGAAACGTTTAATTGTGTTCGTAGCCATTTATTCTCACTTTAGATTTCCTGTTCAAGTCCGGCTAAGTCTTTGATATTGCAATCGTGCAACCGTTTCTCAAGCCAGACTCGCTCCAGCCCAACTTGACACAAAAGTCAGACTTCAAGACCGACTTTATTGCACCTGGCTCCAGAAGTATCTCCCAGTATATCCTGATTTATATGAAAAAAAACACCTGACCAGATTTTATTTTTTTTGTTTTTACTTTAGTACAGTATCAAATTGAATGTGAGAATTGTCTTTGCTATATTTCCAGCATACATAATTATTTATTAATTTACACTTATAGAATTTATGAGAGGTAAAGTAAACAATATGTAGTGTTTTATATTGGATCGAACACAGTTTTGCATTTTGTGACGATAAACAGACATTTTTATTGATCAATTTCCTGCTATTATTTTCTAATTTTAATTTTAAATGCATTTTCCCAATATGATTTTAAAGGGCCATCAATGGTCATTTGAAATAGTCTGTATAATTTTGACATCAAACAATGCAAGTTTTTAGAGTCAGACAAAAACTGCTCCAATTTGGTATTCTGTGGAAGATAAGGTGGTCCATTATATCATTTAGAAAGAGTGCATTTGTTATATTTTACTTTGAGTGTCAAAGAGAGAGAAGATTTATCAGTGAAAGTGTCTTTAATTGTATTCATGCCAGCATTGATCCAGGAGTTAATGTCTCGATTACAGTTTTCATGTCACTTTCCCATCATGTGATTTGGAAATGCTTATACGTAAATGTCTGGGTGAACTTTGGTCAGAAGTTAAACATTTTAATCCTTTCAGGTACTGTAGTCTGCAAAATCCCAGCTTCCAATGTTACTAATTGACATTGTTTTTTGGAAGATGAAGTTTGGAATTACAGCCTGCAGTGCTACCTTATGTGTAAAATAAACACTGCTGCCACCTCTGAGTTTGTTTTGTACAGCACTAATTTGATCCCCACTTTGCATTTACTCCTCCTTAAATGCAAATGTAGACCATTGAAACCCCTCCAAACAATTTTTAAATTAGTTTTTTTGGAAAACCTCAATAGTCTGTTGCTATTGTTCAATCGTTTTCATAATGCTCATGCATGCACTCCGCTCTTCTTGAATATATTGGGAATGAAAGATTGTAACATCATGCAGTCTACACGCATTGGGGTGTCTTTGAGAAACTCTGCTTGGGTTCCCTCATTAAAAAGTAAAAAATAAATAAATAAATAGTCTTGTGATAGGTCTTAGCCAACCATGTTTAATTGAGGCTGTTTGTAATTCCAGATGTATATGTTAATTACGATGGCTCATCTGAGGATTATTTTAGGAGGATACATATTTAAGATGTTGTGTATGTGTGTCTATAACAGTGCTACTGAGTCTGTGCGTTGTTGAGTTCAGTTTTTGATTTCAGCTCGACAGCTCCGACTGGCATTCCTAATGCACTCGTGGAAGGACACTCTAGACTATTCCAGCAACACTATGGAGTCTGCCATCCAGTACGAGAAGTTCATCAATGTAAGCAGCACACATTTCCTCGGACCTCATGGGTTGCACTGGAGCCAACTGAATAGGCACTGCTGGTGGAGAAGAGACTGTTGTACCCTATTTTTACCACCAGGGGCCAGGTTTCTCCCTCTCCAGAACACAATGACAGGGTCTTCTAACAACCCCAGACTTGCATGTAGAAATGCCTTTAACAGCTGATCATTTGTTGGAGAATGGACCTGTTTTACTATTTTAATTTTGCTGATTAATTCAGTTAAGTCGTTGTAAGTTGATCACTGTGGTCTATGAGCACAAGTTCAATTGTTTCCATCAGACACATTATAAATGTGATTCAGTGTAGCTAAATAAAACCAAAAAAGAAAAAAAAAAGCAATTACCTTTTCATCTTCCAACCGAGCAGTTGAGGTTACAATTAGACACTTTACTGTTTGCAAATTTGAAGCAATGTAAGTGGACTAAAATAACCTTTAACACCAAAGCAAGTGAACGCAGTACTGAATGAATTATATATTCTGTTGTATTGATTTTAGTTTATTTTATATTTAAATGTTTAGCTCTGATTAGTGTTTTTTTTTCTGAATAATGTTCCATACTAAAATTGCCTTGTCTATATAGTTCTATATTATTATATTTAATCAAAATCAGTAATAACTATTTTAATAAAATGCCCGCGACCCAAATACTTCACCAGTGGGACAATAATTTACTACATTCACACGCCCAAGGAATCAATCCTTTTTGATAGATTTTTTTTTTTAAATGTCTTTTTATACTCTAAAAACGAATGTGTACATGCATAATTCAATGGGGTTCGGAGGGATCTGTGCACTTTAATGTGATTTAACCTAAGTTTCCAGATTGAAATTTGCTGAAAATATGGAGCATAAACCTTGAAGAGATGATTCAGTTGTGACTGTAAGCAAGGTAAGGATGAGTGACGTTGCTTACACAACTGTACTGTGCTTTTCTGATCTAGGAGTTCTTTTTAAATGTGAAGGATATCCTGAGAGCTCCAACTGACATTACCGGCCAGTATGAGAAGTGGGATTCTCAGGAAATTGAGCTCAACAAGAGGTATGGGTCTCTAGAACCTAGGAGGGAGTAAAACCAAAGCTTTCAAGTATGTATGTGCTCCAGCATGACAACATACTTACAAGTGCTTACAATCTGAATGCATTAAAACCGTACCTTGCACTGTTTGTAACGTGTGATCAGCCCCTTTCTGATTGTGGGTTCCATTCCAGTGATGCATTAACTCATCTAGAACAAGTGGCTGGCTGCTGGTGCAGTCTATCTGTTCTCAACTTTGATACATACAGTAAGAATCCACATGGAATCAGGACTTGCCTATAAGTATTAAGCCATTTGTACAGCTTTTATGGGGTTAGATATCTGCAATAGCACTATCTTTTTCTTTAATTCTGTCTGCTTCAATGCTAACAGTGTTGTGATTGTTCTACAGTGTTTGAAAATAAAACAAGGTAATAAATACTGTGTTCTACAGTGTCAGGGGGTGGGACATTGCGCTCTGCAATAACCTTGGTTGTGAACTCTGGGCATTGACCTAATAAATGCATTCCAGTAGATATGTGAGACCTAGTAAATGACAGAACTACAAATGAGGTGATTTGACCAGAAAGTAATGTATTGGTCTAATTTATTCTAAAGCACTTTTGAGCCAAGAGTCGTTCTCCTAAAGCATGGATCTCTCTTTTTTGTTTTGAATGAGCAGCTTGTATGAGAAGAAGGCAGCGGTACACAGGGCTCTGTGTGACAACGTGGACACTCGCACTGCCATGGAGGAGATGAGGGCCCTGGTGAGCCTGGGAAACACCTACATCGCCGCCAAGAAGAGCAGCAGACAGGCCCCCAACAGGATGCTGCTGCAGAGCGTGGCAGCCTACCTCACTGAGATGCTGAGGGTGAGAGAGGGGCCAGCGCACATTCACCATGCACATTAAAAACACAAACAGCCCTAAGGATCAGTCTTAATGAGCCACTCTTTGGTTGGTTTGTATGTCAATTGGAAGTTGACAATATGCAAATTATCACTTGATGCTTGTCTACAGCTGTTTTCTCTAGTATTGTATCAACACTGCCTCGATGCCATGTAACTGGTTCTTCACATCTCAGCCCACAGAACGTTAACGCCAGGGTGTCTTTAAGCTTTTCTAAAGTTTACTTTCTCCAAAAAGCCAACCTGCTTAAATCACCCAGTACTTCATTCATAGGGTTAAAGAAAAAAAGCTGAATTCCTACTCTTATTCTGCTACGTTGTGTATTGTTAAGGTGTAGTTATTTAAATAAGATACATTAAGCATTTTTACATCATGCCTTGCACTGTTCGTAACCTGTGATCAGCCCCTTTCTGATTGTGGGTTCCATTCCAGTGCTGCATTAACTCATCTAAAACAAGTGGTTGGCTGCTGGTGCAGTCTCTGTTCTGTACTTTGATACATAAGGCTCCCTGTGGAGTCAGCACAGTACTTGCCTTATTACCTCACATTTGAATATCTACAGGACTGCTTATCAGTTATAGTGAAAGTTGGTAATTGCATTCCTTGGCACAAGTTCATAGCGTTTCCTAGTCTGCACTCTGCCATCCATTGTTAACTCTGAACAAGGGTGGGTTTCTGTCCACTTTCTGTTTGAATGGGTGATTAATGATATTCCCACAGCTGAAGGACAGCTCTATAGGAATGCATTTGAAGCTTGTTTGTTGCAAATGGTGTCACAAATCTTTCATTGGTTCCGTTTGTAAATTGTTGGTAAAACTTTTAACAATTAATTTCTGTAAGATTTACTTTTAATTTTTGATTGACTGTTTTTATTTATTGACTCATTCTGAGGTCAAATATACATTTTCTTATGTACCTCCTTACCTTTTATTTAATTTTATTATTCCTTTCCACAATTATTCAACCACACATTTTATTACAGTTCAGATACCTGATATGGAATTGCCCAAATAATTTTCCCATAGATTTACTTCTCAGTGCCCCACAGTCTTTTCCATTCATAACTTCTCTTCAGCTCATGTATCTTCTTTTACTGTCTTCCACAATGTCACTGATTGTGGTTTGTTTAAATTGTTATGCATTAAACTTCAGAATGTTTCCTCTTTGTGCCAGGTCTTTGGCGCTATAGATGAAGTGGAGTCTATTGGATTTCCTGTGGGAGGAAGTGGCCAGAATATGGATGTAAGTAAGAAACTGAAACAACTTTTAATCCCGTCAGTATTGACACACCCACCATCGATTTCGTAATTAAATAAACTCTAAGGATTTCCTCGGGTAAAGGCACGGGCGCATGGTGTGCAGGAAAGTCATACAGCGAGGGCAGCGCAGGTTGCAGGTTGTCCTGGCTGCACAAAATGCTCAGTCTTCACTGGGGATTGTAGAGAGAGCGTTGCATTAGCTGGGGACCTCCTGCTGGTTAGAGAGGCAAAATCAGAAGGAATTGTTTCTCCTCACCATGCAGTAGCAGCCTCTAATGACCAGGCACCCAGTGAGTCCAAAGCAGACACTTCCAGGGCTGGCCAGATAAAATAAGTTCAAATTTCCTATAGGTATCTCCATTTTTATTTGCGTATTAATTATGGACTTTAAAATCAGAGGTGTATAGTTGCATATAGTTTTGAGACACCTTGACAAATGCACTTTTTCTATGGCTGCTTGACGAGCGATGGCGACATTATTTATAATCTTTTTCCCAGCTTTTGTTAGCATGGTTTGTCTTGCCCAATAGAGTGTTCCCCTTCTCATATGTATTGAGAGCTCTGGCCTTGCTCTTCATTCAGCACTGTGTTTTACACACAGCTTGAGGCCACTGTGATGCCCTACCTGAGCATCCTGTCAGACTTCAGGGAAACCGTAAGAAAGATCGCTCGGGAAAACAAAGGTAAATATTTGTCCTCAATGTATAAATGCACAATGTATTCGGTCAGAGTAATTACAGGATTTATTGGGTATGGTATACTAAGGGCTTCTGTTCTTCAGTGTTTATTTTTAGAATTATAGAAGTCGAAAAGTGAATTGATCAGTTCTTACTGGTGTTACCCAAATATTTTCTTGTGAAGTTTGAGGCAACATCACAACTTAAATCAAGTAACAGCACAGATGGGAATCCAAGTGTGTGCTGTACCTCTATCGCTACAAAACACTCCAAATTAACACAAAATATGTCCTAGTTTGGTGTTCTTTCAATATAAGATAAGGCTTGGTTTTATGTTAACTGGTGAAAATCTTCAATCAGAAATATAGGTTTACTGTATACCAATATGAGGCAAATCTTTAAATTGGGCAACAATTACAGACAAATATACTCAAAAGATTTTAGATTTTATTTGTATTGAAAGTTTGTATTTAAAATGTTCACACACCTGGAAATCAAGCTCATCTAGAATTCAAATATTTGTATGACATGTGATGTTTAACTGGAATACTCGCCCTAGCAACCACAATCTGCAGCCGCACACTGGGTATGGTCGGACCTGCCCTTTTGTGTTAGTGTTCAGATTTGTGAACACCATTAAATAAGTAAAACTGAGTGATTCCCTGTGTCCTGTCAGTCATGGAGGTCCTGCAGCTGTGCGATGCTCTGCGCGATGACGCTCTCCCGGAACTCGGAGTGCGCCTGGAGGACCACGAAGGTAAGGAGGCCCGTGCAGGCGTTCTTTCCGCATTTTTACTTCCTATTGAATCCGAGTAGATTTATTTGCGATACTGCATATACAGATATTTCAACTCCATACCATTAGAAATGTCTACCTTATCACCTCTTGTGCTGACTGTCTGTTTTGAGCCTTGTTGGTCTAAAACATCCTACAGTGCATGAAGTAACTAGGTTCCCTGGGTGCAACAGTATATAGAGTTTTTTTTCTGTCATGTTGTACTTGAAAAACCACTAATTCAAGAGAGGGAAAAACAAGCAAATCCCAAGTGATAACACCGTGTAACAATTTTTAAAAAAATTTTTTTGTTCCTGGGTAGTAAGTGTTATTTCCTAATTGCTTATGCCTCAAAAGTATAGAAAATGGCTATTATTCCCCACAAACTTTTCTTTTGTGACCAGGACAGTGATATTTCAAAATATCACTATTTCCAATGGGAAAACGGGCAAATGTGTGTCTTTTTGTTCACATAAAGTCAGAAAAAAAACAACATATGAATCCAAATTAACATGTATTTATACTAAAGTAATACAAAAATGACTACAAAAGATTTAGAAGTGAGTAGTTTTTCGTTAATAATCAATTAGGAAATAACACTTACTACCCAGGAACAAAAATTGTGTTACATAGTGTAATGTTTCTCTTGCATGGCGATTTTTTTTTTTTCTTTTTTCTTTTTTTTTTTTTGTGGTGGTTTTAGAGTACGACAGGGATTTATGCAATGCATTTGCAGTGAGCTCATGAGCAGTCTGCCTCCCTCTTATGTTGCAGGCCTCCCGACGGTGGTAAAGCTGGTTGATCGTGAGACGTTATTGAAGGAGAGGGAGGAGAAGAAACAGGTGAAGCCACTTGTTTATCAAGAGAGATACGAAGCACCTGCTAATTGTGTAGCAGTGTCTATTGTATTAATTCTTTGGACTCTTTCCCTCTGAGCAGTAAGCTGATCTGCTCCTCCCTCATTGAAAACAAACTGAGCTTAAAGCGCAGCGAAAAACATGAGCTGGAGACAAAGCCATTCAAAATTAATACATACCTGTTCATGGTTATAATAATCGGCAATCGCTTGTGTACTTTGAAAAACGCACGGAAGGCATCCTGTTCCACACATTGATTTTCCTGGGCTGTTTTGGGTTCAACATCTAAATTAGCTAGAGCCAGCTTGGGTTGTAGTATTGTTTTAGTAGAGTTGCAGGTTTAGACTGTACCTGCAGCACTTCAGTATGATCTCAGAAATAAAATTATAGTGTGATGTTATTATTTATTTAAAGCAGGATTTTCTTTTTTAAATAACTAGCCCTTAATGTCTTTTTTAAAGGCTAAGTATTTGACACTGGTGACAATTATGTGTCAAAACAAATATATACAAAGAGCTTTAGTCTAGCTATGTAAGACTCCAAATAGGACAAAGGGCAATTTAATTGACCAATTAATTTTTGAGGCACACAAAATAAAAACCCTGGGCTTCAATTCAAGTCATTGAGGTAAGAGGACAGGTAATCCCCATTGGCCAGTTTGAGTGTGTTTGCTATTCCGATACGTGTTTACTGGAGTCAGCTAAAGAGCTGGTATTTTCAGCATTTTATAATGTAACAACCCTTTCAATACGTTAAAGCCTCTTTTGACTGCATGAAACACTGAACCAGTTACCACAGGGTTGCCGTGGTTTTTGTTGTTGTTGTTGTTTTTATTGTTGTTGTTTTTTGTGTCCAGTCCTTTTGTACTGACCTTGGACAGCCCTGCGCTACAGCTCTTGGTGAGTCTGTATTTCTGAGACTCCCGCTTTTCTATCACAGGTGGAGGAAGAGAAGAAGAGGAAGAAAGAAGAGGCGGCCCGGAAGAAACAGGAACAGGAAGTAAGTAACCAGCCTGTGACAAGGATGGCTGTGGGGGTGACATCAGAACAGGAAGTGCGTGCACACACACGGCAACTGTGGGGTAAATATGAGACGCTGTTATTATTAATAAACAATAATACACTTTAAGTAAACACAAAACAGAAGGGCATGTTGGCCAAAGTAAACAAACACTATAATAGAACACAAAACGAATGAAAACGAGTACCCTTCAGGAAGGTGAGTAAGCAGGTAGGGTTTGTAGGATAGCTATCGTATTTCCAGTCTATCTCTCTCCATACAGACACGTCTCTGTTCTCCACCCCCCTTGCAAGCACCATGGGTCTCCATTTATATCCGACCATCTCCAAACTAACAAACAATCAGTCTGGAGATGGCCGCATTACACACAGGTTTAAGTTAGTCTGCGTGATTGTCAGCCAATTCAATAATTACTTAGCTGACAGTCACGCATTCTCACAAGAGGCACAACCAACAAATAATATATTGCAAATGGTTGGATGGCATTACACTCGAGCTGTATTTACATAATAAATTATAACACCAGCTTTTCTGCCGTCATATTTACATAAAAACTAATAATAATAATAATAATAATAATAATAAAACATATATATAAAAAGGTGCAGGGCACCCCGCCACACAGCTACATTCTGTGCCGTCAGGAACGAGGTACGTCTTCAGATAGGGGAAATAGGACTTCCTTGCTACTACGCTGCAGTAAACTATAAATGAAAATAATTCCAGTGCTTGCCTAGAAAGAGGCGGGGGTGAAAGGTATTAACTCATCCCAATTAATTAGTATCTTTGCAAAAGACAATCCAACTATAACTAATTCATTTATGGGGAAATAAAAAGTCATACAATAAAATTCTACAGGGGACTAAAATATTCTACGTAATTCTCTAAATTCAGCTGTTTGATTTAGGTTTACAGAATACTCAGTAAACAAAAAGGTCTTTGCATTAGAACTCGACCATCCTTCATTTGTGGAATAACTATAGTACTCCATGAATGTATATATGTATATTTAATTGTGGTAAATGTTGCTAAGTTTGTCTATCTGTCTGTCTGTATCCAATTATGATGAAACTTGAAAAGGACATTCCTTAGCACATGTGAAAGTATCATAATCTGGTTTAATGTACTAAGGTAAAGTAATGATGCTATAGTTTTGTAGTTTCCACACATTTCATATTTTCCTTTTACTCTTCATTTATTTATTCATTGATTGTCCCTAAATGAGGAGGCAACTTAATAAAAAAAAGTGGAAAATCCAGCCCGGTGTGTTTCGTTCCTGTTTTCATTCAACATGAGCACAGTACTTTAAACAAACCCCATAATCTTGGTTCTCTTTGTCAGTGCTTTGACCTGACTGGGTTTGTACAGTACATGTTGATGCATGTTCAGCACCTGTGTTTTCGCATATATACTTGTGTTGTAATAATGTTGTTTTTTTCCATTAACAGGTGGCAAAACTAGCAAAGATGAAGATCCCACCAAGTGAAATGTTCCGCTCAGACACTGACAAGTACTCGAACTTCGACGACAGTGTAAGTGTACCCTCCATGTCATTCCTGGTTAATCTGGTTTTATTGAGACATTTGAACTAATTGAAGTGTAGATTGCATGCAGTAGCTCAGTGGACCTTAAGTGTGACTAAGGGTGCTGGTTCTATGTCCATCAGGTCTCATTTGTTCTTTTCTTTATTTTTATTGCAGTCTGGTGACAAACATAGACTGTAGAGCAGTCAGTATAGTTACAGGCTGCTTGCACTGGAGAACAAAGCAGATTTTAAATAAAGATGTACTGGTAGTTCCACTACATTCGATCACATTGTGAAATTGTAATGTACAGTATATCCAACTATAACGAACTTGTTGGGGTCCAAGCCTTTTGTTCGTTATATCGAGGGCTTCGTTATAGCGAAAGGACAATCAAAATGAGGATAAATTGTTGGAGTAAGTTAATGAGATGAGATTGTGAATAAAATAGAATTACATGTTCCTGTTCCTCTCATGTATGCAATATTCTGTCTTTGTAGTTAAAAAGCAAAAATCTTGAATTGAAGCTGAACTTTTATTCAAAATCAATCTGACACAAATCATTTCAAAGTTAATCCAACATGCAAGAATCCCAAACTGAGCTTTTACTCCAGATCATCCTGACGTGAAAAGTTTTAAATGAAAAGTTCATCTATGTTTTTTTCTTGTTGTTTTTTCTCTAATCAAATTTGCTTTTGCTGCATGGTTGCTGAATAAGCCAAAACAACCTATATTCACAACAGAGATATGCCTGCATTACTGCTTTTTTTCAAACATCAATATACTTTCCAGCTTTATTGCAACATAAAATGATTTTCGTTCCAGAGGCATAGTTACACAGTGCATGCTTTTTATTAATACAAAAGAGTTGACTTCTGCAGAGGTGGCAGAAGTTTCCACATGTTTATACAAGTTAAACTTAGAAGAGGAGTGCTTTAGTCAAGCAGACAAATGTTTTGCCTTGGGTTTTGATCCGTTTACTTTTTTCCCAGCTGACCAAAAAATAGGGAAAGTGGTCTTGTGCAGCCAACATGCAACATTTTTTTAAAATAAAAGCACCGTGCTTCTTGACCCTTGACCGTGCTTCTTGACCCTCCATAGTTTTTATCCCTAATGGATGTACATAAATGGAGGCATGTCTGATGGCGGTATCATCTTGAGGTATAAGGAGGCTGTTTTTCTCTCCGTCCATGTAATTTTATTTTTGCATCTGTCTAGAGAACCGCTTTTCCAATTGTGATGAAACTGCCTAAGAATATTCTATTGCACAAATTACTGAAAGGTATATCTTGAATGCACCTTACATGTGCACAGTCGACAGGGATGAATGTAACTGGCAATGCTGGTCTTAACACTGATGTTTCTATATTGCAGGGTTTTCCCACGCATGACGCAGAGGGCAAGGAGCTCAGCAAAGGACAGACAAAGAAGCTGAAGAAACTGTATGATGCTCAGGAGAAGCTTTACAAGGACTACCTGGAGATGATTCAGAACGGAAGGATTAGCTGAAAGTGTCCTGGCCAGCAAAGCCAACGGAGGTGATCTCTGCTAGCCAGCTGAAGCTGTCAGGTGGAGGGTGGAGGGTGGAGGGTGGGGGGTGAGGGGTGAGGGGGTCAATGCTCCTGGCAGGATCGCAGGTGTCTGACTCACATCAACGTCTGAGCATTGGCCTGATCAAAGCGAGAGAAGCGCCAATCTCCATTCTGTAAAAAGGATCTCTAAACAAATAGTTATGAAGTGAACGTCTGGTGCATATACGGTATGTGTCCATCTTTGAAAATAATTTTATGGAATTAAAATATGGTATTAAAATCATTGCAGTTTTTCATTTATTTCGTATCATTTTAGATGTCCAAGCTAAATCCTGAATAAAATATGCTTTAGTATTTATGCAGTGTTGTTCCTTTTTCCCATTTTCATAAAGTGATCGTAAATTACTATGCTATGCAAGCCAAACCACTTCACTTAAGAATTTCATTTTTAGTACAAAGAAATAATACAGCAAGGGATTTTAGTTATTTAATTTCACAAGAGGATAAACTCCTGAATTCTAGCAGCTTGTTTTAAAGACTGCCCCAGAGACATCAAACTAAACAATCTGTCGCAATGATGTCCTTTCACACATTGGACATACAATACAATGATGAAAAATAAAATATCAAAAACACACCTGTTCTGGCCTCATTTCTAACAGCGTATTCGTTTTAGATGTGCAGTGGTACTATATCCAGCACTGTAAGACTGGGAAGTAAACACCCTTTTAGAATGGTGAGTTTGCTGAGTCAAAGGGGGAAGCCAACATGAGTTGAGTTTTGCAATGCACCCTGTTTAATGTGTGACAGTGTAGTGTATAAAATGCCATTTATTAATGTCCCAAATAAGAAAAGTTGCTAAAATATTTACAAATAAAATAAGCTAGTGTATAAATCAAAACCACTTTCCCAGTAGTATGTGGGCTAATGAACCACAACAAGCATACATCTACATTCATGTTATCACTAAATATCTAGTTTTGTAATACTGCATGTCTTCTGGTTAATTTTTTTTCATTTAAATTTTACATGTACTACAGTTTTTTGGGGGTTTTTTTTGCAAGTCACTTTGAGAACCCCAATGATTTAGATAATGGCATTTCATGTCACATTTAATTTAAAAAGACTTGGGGCCCTATTCATAAAACAGTTTTTCTCCACAGTATTCAATTACAGTGGTTTACAATATATATAACAATCATTGCAAAATAATAATAATAAAAAAATGGTTTAGTAAAATAGTAGGCTGTTTTGGGGATCTTTATTTTGGGTAAACACTGGTTAAACTTTCCAGCATTCTTGTCGATATCCTGTCATAGCCTGTCCTAACACGTTGCTGAGTCAGGAGCAGGCGTCTGTGCACAACAACTGTGAAGAACCCTACGGCAGCTCCAGTCAGTCACTTCTGGCAGCTGTGGGAGCTCCGCGATGCCTGGAATCCTACTCGTCAGAAGTACTGCATTCGAGCAGGAGAGATGCTGAGCCCTAGAGAACACCCAGATGTAGGAACACATCAAAATGAATGAATGAGAGGTGGCTACTCAGCCCGACGGTGCTCGTCCAGTCCTAGTAGCCGAGTGATCTCAAAATATGTTTGGGTCTTAAAGGATCCTAGTGATTAACCATCAATAACAAGTAACCCATTCTACCTGGCTTCATTGCTGCGCTTAAAGTATTGGCTAGGATTAATTTTGTCAACTTGTTTCTGGATTTTAAGATTTCAGTATTAAATATGCTAAGTCTTCCCCTAATTCTTTTTTGTTCTAGGCTAAGTAAATGTAGGTCCTTCAACCTATTTTTGTAACACATTCATTTAAGACCTGGAATAGGTCTGGTTGCTCTTTGCTAGACTCTCTCCAGGGTCACAATGTCCTTTTGATATTATATTGGAGTGTGTTTTTTTTTTTTTTTAACCCTAAAACGATCAGGGCCAGCAATCTGAGCCACCAGGCTCCTGTTAAACCTGCTGTCCAGCAATCGCACTTATTGTCGGCGAGCTATCAAACCAGCAACAAGCCGGACCTGTCTGCAATGGTACTTACAGCCTATCAAGCCGGATCTGTCTGCAATGGCACTTGTAATCCATTGATTTTTGAAGCCTACTTTCCAAGTTTTTGTAATTTCTTATAATTATCCCTTGAGAATAGAACAGTTAACCACGGTCTACATTTTTTTACCAGGGTGGCTCCCCTAGACCTTTGCTCTCCCTACATATTAGAGAGGAAAATTAGCCTCATCACACTTCCATGCCTACTGGTAAGGCACCCCACACACGAGGGTTTGCTAGTTTGCTACTATCCATTGCTTTTGCTGTTAGCTTGACAGTGGTAACAGTTGCCCGTCTGTCTTCATGCAGCGGCAGGATGCAATGATGCAGAGGCGACATTTAAATTAGGCACTGGAAGTCAAAAGCATAGTCTGGGGAAAAAATAAATAGGGACTTTTGACAACGTTGCTAGCAAGCATTGAATGGGATTTATAATACTTTTTTGTTCTGCAAAACATCCCCAGGCACCATGTGAAAATGGACCTACTGAAAAGAAGCAGAGCCAAACAAGTAGTATGCCAGGCTTTCACTGAGAAAATGAAACAGCCATAAATTGCTGACTCCATAATCAGGGGAGAGACAGTGAAGCACATTGATTTGAGTTCCTCTGATGCCTGCTTTATTATGAGATGAAGTAGCATACTGGCACTTTGTTTACCTCACAGACCCCACATTATCTCTTCCGTTTGACTCAGATCAAGCCACTTTTTCCAGCCATCTCACTACTATGGCTTTCTGGACCCCTCCTCCAAGCCTCAAGCATTAAACTACCTACATTCACCACTTACCTTCAGCTTTTCGTATTTGTACTGCACTATTAATCATATGTGGTCAATGGCATATGTTCTGTGATGGCCAATCATACATGAGAAAGCAAGAACACATGATCGGTTATTGTATTGAAAAGTAATTATTTAAAACAGACAGCGATTTTTAAATATATATATATATATATATATATATATATATATATATATATATATATATATATATATATATAGACACATTGGAAATAAACTGCACTTGAAACCTAATTGAAGTCCCATTTTGGCCACAAGAACAAAACAAGTATTGAGCAAATCGGAAACGCTGATGACTTGCATCCACAGCTTGCTGTATAGGCCCGGATTATTGTACCTCAGTTTTTCAAAATGGTTAACAAAGTGTTTGCAGGAATGTTGAAATCAGCAGCAGCATCTTTCTTTTTCTTGTACGACGATGCATTATCCATCGCTTTCAACACCTCCACTTTTGTCTGCAAGGATAGAGCATGTTTTTGTGCTGCTTCATGGAAATGGCATTGATGCTTGAGCTGCTTGAACAAAGGTGATTGGTTTTATTTACATTTTTCTTTCCTGGGAGGGGCCCAAAATAAATTTAATCAACAGGAAAAGTGTGATAAGACATAATTTACAAACAGCTACATTTGACCAGGACCATGTAGAAAATTCAAAGTACTATATCAGGATATATATTAAATATTAAATATGATCCAAATAGTTTTAGAAAATAGTTATTTTACATTTGAAAATAGAAGTTATAAACAGAATGATGGCACAGCAATAAATTCAAAATGATATGAACAAACTAGACAAGAAACCATTAGAATAAGATTTGTGGATGACATATTTGACATACGGACACATGGAAGAGAATCTCAAATTTCATAAATTAGCAAATGATATCCACTCTAAAATTTAGGTGGATTTAAGGTGTCATCTGCACATCCTATCTATACTAAAAGAGCATGTATATATGGATAAAATCTGTTCTGATTAAAATGACTACAAAAACAGAGAAAGCAATTAAAAATAAATTAAGAAAAGAGTATATAAAGAAAAAATATTGCAACAGAATTGAGAAGTTTACAAACTCAATAGGAATGAACTACTTGATTAAAAGAAAAGGGAAGCGAGGGTTAAGAGAGTACCATTAATAATAATATAAATTACTACCCAACATTTCAAAAATTGTTTGGAAGCATTTATGTATACTTCATAATTCAGAAAATTTTTTAGCTTTTAGAAGGGATGCACATTTGCACATTTTAGTCCACAGTAAACATAAAGGGATCATAGATACATTAAGGGGCATTGAAACCTGTAAAAGCACATGTAAAGTGTGCAAATATATTGGTAAAGATAAAAGTGAAATCACAGATAAAGAAAAGAAATATTCAGTGTTAAAAAAAAAATGTCATACAAGGATAGCAACCTTGTATATTGTATATTTTGCATAAAAGATAATAAAATAAATTATGTAGGAGAGACAGGTACATCATTATATAAAAGAATACAGAACTACCTATCAAATATAATACAAAATTAAATGAACCAAAAGTTCAGCACTTTTCAAGGAACACCATGGATGACCTAAAGTTTGTGGTTTTAGAAAAAAAAAAAATCAGATAATGTACAGTATAGAATAATAAAAGACAATAAATTGATAAATAGGCTATCATGATGCCTGAAGGTTTAAATAGAAAGGAACAGTAGATAGCTACATCATTAGCTATATAGTGAATGACATCACAAAGACATGAGATTTAAAGAGAAATAAATACATGGTTACCATGGCGTCAAAAGCTTATAAATACCTCCAATGTTTGTTTTCAAAACGCACTTTCCCTTGACAAAGGTATGTTAAACATACCACAAAGTCGGAAAGTTGGCTCTTTATATGTATATATCATGCACTGTATTATTTGTTGTGTTTTTTGTTGCTAAAGTCTGTTGTTGTATAACGTCTGAATGGGTAGACGATAGAATGGAGGAGGAAGGGCTTGGCCGAAGTTAGCACCCTGTATCTTTTCCTGACAGGCCAGTGACAAAAATATCTTTGACATCAGCTGTCCAAATATATCACTGGTTATGCAAGTTATCCCTTCCCACCAGGCGCACATGCTCACATGCTGAGGTTATTGGAGACTGATTATGTTTAAGAGTTTCCCTATCCAGGATTTGAATTTGTGACCTGTTTATAAGGTCAGTGTACTAAGACCTGCAGTTTTTCTCAAAGTCTAGTTTTTCTGCCATGCTTGTATTAAGCTTGGTTTACTATGCTTATTTATTGACGGGACTGAGGGACAATGATACCTGTTGCAGACAAGGCCGAGAAGACGGTAATATGAGCATGGACTTTCGTGGGTTCCATTTTGGATCAACAGGAAGCCTCTGAACAGAGCTCACATGTTCACATTGAACTACATACCACTGTGCAGTTTGATCCAAAATGGAACAAAGAATAAAAATAACCTAACACCTTATTTCTACAAAGCTTTGGTGTATTACTGTACCGGCAGAGCTAAAGAAATGCACAGAAGCACAGGTCTGTGCTGTGAGAACACCCTGAGAACTGGCTGGCGCACATTGAATTGAAGATTGAATCTCTTCTTAACTGCTTTTCTATGCTGGAGCAGAACTACTGCACCCTATGGCTATGGTTCACTATAGTTTCCCTTTCACACAGCTCTGTGTGACGGTTTGGGGGTGTTTTATTGTCCTCAGATTTGACTCCCTCCGTAGTGCACACTTCTATTTATTACTGTAATATAAACAAATAAATGTCATATACAGCATTGCTAAATATATCATCACATATGAAGAGCATCACTTATCAGCCCATGTACTGCAATATACAAAAAAAAGCTATATACGTTAAAAAAAACGAACAACATTTCAACACCCTGCTGTCGGTAATTACTCGGTGGATACATCATTATTTATGTTGTGTCTCAGTTGTGTAATAGGCCTAATTATTTTTGTTTCTCCTCTGGCTCCTTCTAAACACTCTGTGTTAAACAAAAAACACAACGATTAACTTGTATATCGTTTTATGTCGATATTAATAATAATAATAAAAAAAAACATTGTAAAGGTCGTTCTCGTAGGCTCGCCTCACTGCTGTTGTTCAACCGGCCCCCTCCTCCGACGAGCGAATAGCGTGCGGACTTACTGGGGATCCCTGCATCGCACTAGGGCGGCCGTGTCTGTGCTCAGGCCAATGGAAGGCGGGGTTAGTGCGAGGTGCGGAACTTTTGTTGCGGCTACAAGTCTGAGAGAGGAAGGAAAGCGGCCCTGAGGTAAAAAAAAAAAAAAACAACAACAAAGTAAATAAAAGGGAAACCATAACTAAAATATGCAGCTGATTTTTGTCATCAGAGAGAGAGAGAGAGAGAGAGAGATTAAGAAGTGTATTCTGTTTTCGTGACGGGGAACGCCGTGGTGGTGGTGGTGGAGAATATCCGACTCAGACACGTGTTGGGATTTAACTGAGCTGGAGTGAAGAAGCAGGGGCGCCTGTCAGTGTCACACACACACACACACAAACTTTATGAACAGATGCAAATAATTGGATTGTCTTCGCATTTGGATACTATTTAATTTAGCTGTAAAGACGTACGGTATAGTCTTAACAAGGTGCTTAATTTGTTTACATTCGGATAACGTGTTTAAAAACAGGCCGATTTGAGTTTCTGTGCGATTTAAAAGTTATTTAACGGAACAGTACTAGTCATTTTTATGTCTGTAATTATCTACACTTAAATGTATGGCACACTTTTTCTTAAAAGTTGAAAGCCCAAAAATACAGTGGGTAACAGGATACTTCGTTAATATCAAAAATAAAAATTGAATATTTGTAACATTGGAAAATTGTTACTTGGACTGAAAACAATCGTTTATAGGTTACTTATGATCGAGGACAATGTACATAATGATACAGGAAAGTATTGTAACATCTTGTACAGCGTACTTTTTATTTCTAAGTGAAAACTGAATATTAAATACTAGTTTCCATTTAAAGGGAGAACATAAATTGTAAATAAATTATTCTTGTTGGTTTTGAGACCTTTTTTCCGTACTGTGGAGCTGTACAGGTAATCGATTTTAAAAACCAAACATTTGCATTTTCATTCTTTGTTCCTTACAGCAGTCATTTTTATGGGATTTAGTTAAATAACAAAACTAACATTGTAGCTCTTCATCTATTCTAACTAGCAGTAACAATGTTGTGAAGATTGTATTGTGCAATGGTAGACACCCATTTAACCTCGCCGCTTAGATATTGGTTTAATGTGTGATACAAATATGTAAGGGCAGACTTTTAAAAGGGTTTAATATTTTTAAAGTAACTTTAAGAAACGTTTGTACATTTCTGTATTTCTTGCATGTCTACATTATGTTGCATAAATGACACATTTACTGGGTACTAGACTTTCGGGCACAGCATTTATGGTGTGGTTCGGTTACTTTGAATTTGGCATTCCAACCTGCCCATCCCATAAATAAAAAAAAATAAAAACAATAAAAAGGTTCTGCTTGTAGATATTCAAACTAAATGTGACCAAAATGTAACTGGATAGCGACATAAAAAAATGAACATTTCTGTTGCCTTTTTGCCTAATCTCACTAATGCAGTTCTGGCACATGTCATTCCAGCAAACGGGCCTCCCAAACATGATCATTTCACCAAGAGTTTCATAATTTCACAAGTTTATCTAAATACATGTATGCAGAACAGTGTTATTTAGTATGAGTACTTTAGGTTGTCTTTGTAAAGAGATTGTTATACAAGTGAACCAGGAGTTATTTTTTTAAAATCTCCTGCCCCACAAAGTATCAATCAACTTTGAAAAAAAAAAAAAAAAATAATGTAATATGTTGTAATCTACATGATTTTAAGTAGTATGATTGTAAAAGGTTGGGTCAATTATTTTGAAACCTACCCCATTTTCAAGTTTTAATTTGTGAAACAACATGCAGTTGCCATGTGACCATTTTCTGCTGACACCTACTGCACAGCAAAGTATTTGTCAAAGCCTGCAAAATATTTGAATGAAGAACGAAGCTCAAACTAGAATTCAAAGATTGCTAAAACAATGCTCCCCAACTACATTATACTGTAGGCTTTCAACATGGCTAAAAGCATTTTCAAATATTATCAGTTGTGTGTCTCTGTCCTTGTTTACTAAATAAAATAAATTAATTAATGAATTATAAGTTGGCTTTGATACCAACAGTGATTAGTGCAAAGGTCTGGTTCTGATTAGTTGGAGTAATACTGTATGTGAAGTCAGTTTGTATTGTTCTGTATGGTGTCTGAAAGTTTAAAGTTAATACTGTTTCTGTGGATTTTTAGAGAACTAAGCCATAACAAGTCAAGGCTTGATTTAAAGAAGCACTCGGTTTCTGTTGTACTGTGTGTCTAATGTGAAGCCTGTGTTTGATTCCAGTGAAGTGGGCCAAACCCTTTTACTATGGACGGTGACAAGATTGGCAAAGGTAAGGTCCATTTAAAGCTACTGATCTTAAGTATTTTGTTTCTTATATGAGCTGCTGGTTGACCATGATATCGATGTGATAAAGCCCCCTGAAAAGTCTTAGTATCAAATGGTATAGATTCAGTGGCTTGTATCTGATGTATATGATGTCACATTTAGCTTTATACTATTTAATTATTGTTTTATATGATTTAAGCTGATTTTCAAACCACTCACGGTGTGGATATCATCTTGTATTGTACAACACCCTATATAACATATATACATTGTTGATACAGATATGACCACAATGTGTTGACGTTTTGGGCCAAACTGCTTCTTAAGAGCCATTTGTGGGCTTTTTTATGTGCTTATCCATTATAATGTGAATCTCAAACATCTGTGTGGCCAATCTCTACTTCCAATATAAAGTTATGAAATATTCAGATAATTATGGTAACTTTTTTTTTTCTGCACTTGTTTTTGTGCTGATTTTAATCATAAGTTTATCTGTCCTAAAATGCAACATGATGTACGTTGGGCATTCTAATATGTACAGGTTAGTAGAGGTACTGTGTGCCTCATATTCTTAGCACTTTCAGCCCTCTGTAAAAAATTTAATAGTTCACTGCAATATCAGCCCAAGGTTATCAAATCCTGCAAGATGTTTTACAGAGTTTTGATGTTGCAGGTGGGATGCAAATACAGTAAAATATATAAGCAAAAATGATATCTCAGTTGTGCCAGCCAGCTGTCCTAAAGTGCCATATGATATTTTGTATTAGAAAAAACAAAATTAGTATTTAAAGGGCATGAAACTGGACTGGTTGTACTTGTTTGCCAGTTTTACAGAAACCATACTTCCATTGAACTGTGTGGTTTGTTACTCCATGCCAGGGAAAAGTAAACCTCCACTCTGTGTCTTAAAGTGACATAGGTAACACAATATTTCCATGTATTTTCATCACCGTAAACATCCGTTCACTTTATGGGTCTCAGATGTGCAATTTTGGAAGAAACACATGTTTTAGCACATGCTTTGAGTTTAAAACTTATCTAGTACTACACTAGGCTAAAGAAATCTCAGTTTGAAGTAAAATAGCCCCGACTTCTTGGAAGACAAGGCAAGACAACTGAGAACCTTCTTTAACCCAGTGCAGTTACAGATGTCATGTTGTAAAATGAAAATAAATGATTGCTCTAACGTGTTTGTTTGAAACTTACAGTGCCTATAGAAAGTCTACACCCCCTTTCAAAATGTTCACCTTTTGTTTCCTTATAGCCTGGAATTAAAATGCATTAATTGTTTTTTTTCCATTTATCTACACATCTTACCCCACAACTTCCAAGTGAAAAATATTCACGAAATTTGTAGAAAATTCATTAAAAATAAAAACTGAAATAGCTTGGTTGGATAAGTGTCCACCCCCCTTGTAATAACAATCCTAAATTTGCTCAGGTGTAACCAGTCGCCTTCAAAATCACACACCAAGTGGCCTCCACCTGTGTTAAATTGTAGTTTCACATGATTTCAGGATTGATTCAGCAGTTCTTGTAGGTTCCCTTTGCTGTATAGTGCATTTCAAAGCAAAGACTCAACCATGAGCACCAAGGTACTTTCAAAAGAACTACAGGACAAGGTTGTTGAAAGGCACATGGGTATAAAAAAATTATCAAAGGCCTTGAATATCCCTTGGAGCACAGTCAAGATTATTAAAAAGTGGAAGGTGTATGACACCACCAAGACCCTGTCTAGATCAGGCTGTCCCTCCAAACTGAGCAAGAAGGAGACTGATCAGAGAAGCTACCAAGAGGCCAATGGCAGCTTTGCAAGAACTACAGGCTTTTATGGCCAAGACTGGTCAAAGTGTGCATGTGACAACAATATCCCAAGCACTCCACAAATCTGGCCTGTATGGTAGGGTGGCAAGAAAGATGCCATTACTCAAGAAAGCCCACCTTGAATCCCGTTTTGAAGTATGCAAAAAAACACTCGGGAGATTCTGTAGCCATATGACAAAAAGTTGTGGTCTGAAAAAACTAAAATTGAACTTTTTGGCCTTAATGCAAAGCATTATGTTTGGCGCAAACCCAACATAGCACATCACCCAAAGAACACCATCACTACTGTGAAGCATGGTGGTGGCAGCATCATGTTTTAGGGATGTTTCTCATTGGCAGGGACTGGGGCATTTGTCAGGATAGAAGGGAAAATGAATGGAGCAATGTACAGAGAAGTCCTTGAGGAAAGCCTGCTGCCCTCTGCAAGAAAGCTGAAACTGGGATGGAAGTTCACCGTTCAGCATGACAATGAAGCACACAGCCAAAGCTACACTGGGGTGGCTAAGGAACAAAAAAGTAAATGTTCTTGAGCGGCCCAGTCAGAGCCCCGACCTAAATCCAATCGAAAATTTGTGGCGTGACTTGAAGATTGCTGTCCATCAATGCTCCCCAAGGAATTTGACAGAGCTTGAACAGTTTTGTAAAGAAGAATGGTCAAATATTGCCAAATCTAGGTGTGCAAAGTTGGTAGAGACCTATCCCAACAGACTCACAGCTGTAATTGCTGCCAAAGGTGCTTCCACGAAATATTAACTCAGGGGCTGTAAACTTATCCAGTTATGATCTTTCAGTTTTGTATTTTTAATATGTATATGTTTTTTCTCAATAAAAACTTTTTTCCCCTGAACAGTGTGGAGTATGATGTGTAGATAAGTAGAAAAAATCCTCATTTTTAAATGCATGAAACTCAAAGGCACTGACAGAACAAAATGTGAAAAAAGTTCAAGGGGGTGTAGACTTTCTATAAGCACTGTATATAGTGAATAAGAGTGCATGGCAGGTTAGATTTTGTTTCTGTGCTGCAACCAGAATCATAGTGCTCAGCTTTAATAATATGCAAAAGTGTTGGATTCTGTTTAATTTCTTAAACTTCAGATTTATTAACATTTTGTTGAATGTTTGTAACTAGTCCTAACACCCCATGATGAAAAGCCCTTCAATAGATGTTCCTTTTATACATTGCTACAACATGTATTACCAGCTCTCCAGATCAGGTTTTGGGTCCTTGAGTAATTTACTCTTAAATTTAAACCTTTAAGAACCAAGCGTTTTTCAGTGATATGCTCCTTCAGGGACAGTTGTTTGTTGGCTGTATTTTATTTATTTATTTATTTATTTATTTTTAAAATTTGTAATTGCCAATAATTTTTTAAATTTTATTCCCAATTTGGTAAGCTCAATTTATTGTTTTTTCCAACCCGGCTCACCGCTTCCACCTCTGCGCTGACTCGAGAGGGACGAAGGTGGACACATGCGTCCTCCAGAATGTGTGCTGTCAGCCATCTGCTTCTTTTCACTCTGCATGCCCGCCATGCAGTTATCTCAGAGCTAGTGTCGGAGGACCACGCGACTCTGGGCAACTTACAGGCAGGCCCACAGGCCCGCAGGCCCGCAGGCACCCAGCCAATCTACAGGTGTTGCTGGTGCGTGATGAGCCGAGGACACCCTGGCTGAACTTAGCCCCCTCTCCAGAAATATTTTTTAAAACTGCACTAATTCAAATAAAGAAACGATAATATTGTATTCCTTATTGATAGCCTGGCAATAGCAATATAAAGGATCCTGACTCTCTGCAAATACAGATTTATATTCCAGAAATTCAGGTGACAAATAGGTAAATTGGTATATTAGGTTGAGGGGGACTAAGACGGCGCTGAGAAATCCTGAAGATCAAGAATCCGATTGTTGTTCACCAAAACGTTGCAAACTCAAGCTGTGCAGAAAAATTTGCAATGCGTATTCCTTAACCCTTTGCAGTCCATTTATCGGGCGCGTCAGGTCCAATTTATTTTCACGCACTGTTTATTTTACACGCACTGTTTAAAATATTTTTTTCAAAGTAAAATGGGTTTAAAAGGCATTGCATGGCAAAACGACATCAGTACTGCATCTCCAGCCAAGCCCGGACTGGAAAGGGAAAAGTGTAATGTCGGACCTGGTCCGACATAGGACCACAAAGGGCTAAGCATTACTTTTAAATTTCATACGTAATTCATATTTTTTCAAGACATAAAACACTCAGTATGTAGCTTATCTGGAGCGCTGTGTATTACATAAAATGTGTTTAAGAGAATTGACTGCCATTGATCTAATATATAAAGTTTGTTCCTCCTCCCACACACACACCCATTCTGCAGTGGATCAGGTCATGCAGAATCCACAGGCCATGGCTGCTGTTCAGGAGCGACTTGAAAGTGCATCACATGCTCCATCCACCATCATGGATAGGTAAGAAATGAACTCTATCTACTCATTTTAGCTCAACTAGAGTCCAATGTCCTGTTTGCTGCGTTGGGTTTTAAATCCAGGACATTTTTAGTACTCGAGTCTTCTAGTGAAAAGAAGTATGTAGGTTCCCCATTAAGCAAATACCATTACCGAGCCTTGGACTTGAATAAAATTCGGTCCTATTCGTCGTTTATTTGATATTTTTAGTAATTGTTATACACGTTTTAATGCTAGATCACCAACTAGAAGAAATGTTTTAGGTGTACCTTTGTGATCCCAACATTAAGAATGTTACACAGTCTCTGGGATGGATAGACTTGTTGAAGTCACTGAGATTTTTTTTAATTTGCTGTGTCCATTCCCTCTGCTTAAAAGCAAGTCATTCCAACCCTATTCCAATTTAATTGAGCAAGTGCAGTATTTTGTAATGTAGCTAATTTGGTGATATATTCTAACAAACATTGTGCACTGTTCGTAACCATCTGACAGTCTATTTTCTGACTTTGGGTTCCATTCCAGTGCTACATTAATCCCACTAGAACGAATGGTCATCTGATTTTGCTGAAGTTTGGCTATTTCCAAAGTTGGGAACATGTTGTGCAAGCAAATGATAAAACTTTTAAAGAACACCAACTTTAAAAACAGCCCTTCAGAACCAGGGTTGAGTTGAACTGATCTATAGCATTTCATTTGAAGTGAGGAAGAAAAAAATATTCACAGCACGGTGAAAGTGGGGCAGTAATGTCAATAAAGCTAAATATATATTTCAAAGCATTTGTTAGCACTTATTTTAATGTTGCAGCGATACGAGATTTTTCACATCACGGTACAAGTGGAACAGAAAATGATGATATCCCGGTGTTAGCACGATAAATGATCATCAGGATCTAGAGTAATTTTTTTCAGGTAATTTTAAAGAAAGGAACAGTTGTATTAATGTTAATAATAACAGTATATAATAGAATTTCAAGGAAAATAAATATATTTCACTGAATAAGCCTAGAGTTTTATGGGGTGTTAAATGAAACTTCTCACTACACAAGGTAAATGCTCTTCATTATGTGTAGGCTACTTACATGTTTTAAAACTCTAAACTTAAAGCATGTATTTTTTTTTATGTAACTCAGGCCTACCTTGTAGCGGGGATTAAATGCGTGTAGCATGTGCTGTTTCAAGCCAGTGTCCAGTGGCTTTTCGAAGCTATGTAGCCTCAGCACTGTCGATATCATACACTTTTTGTATCCCAAAAGCTGCTGTGATTTCAGACTGATTTACTGTGGCAATGGCACTGGTTTGTTTCTTAGATTGAAATTGTTGTTTCTAAGTTTCAACATGAAGTTGGGGGGTGCCAGACGCACAGATGGCTAAATAAATTAGAAGTGCTGCCACTCGAACACAAACGTTTTACATGCTATACAGTAAGTG
The DNA here is from genome assembly GCF_017654505.1 of Polyodon spathula. Taxonomy (NCBI): domain Eukaryota; kingdom Metazoa; phylum Chordata; class Actinopteri; order Acipenseriformes; family Polyodontidae; genus Polyodon; species Polyodon spathula. The sequence continues at coordinate 9,710,307 of NC_054550.1, read as the reverse complement.
TTTGGATTTTTCTCTCGTTGGTCGATTTTTTGCAATTCCAAAGTAGTCCCAAATACAGAATGTGTTTTTTTTCTTAAGGTCTAAATTCTGTGTTTCATCCTCGTAGCGCTGGTTCTCCCTAGTGTCAGTGCCTCGTTGCACAGACTATGCTTGTGTTATACAGACAGGAAGTCATACGTAAGCCTTTCACATTGTTTAACTGACAAATAAGGAAGGTTTCCAAATATGGATTACTTTATTATGCAACATATCTCTGACTTAATAACATTATCCATGCCATTATCCAGTAATATAGCTGTAATTGATTTGACAAGTGATAACAATTTGTGTATCGCAATATAACTGTATACTGTAAAACTTTAAATAAATGCCCTGGTGTTTATTTACAATATTTGCCAGTAGCCCTAGTGCCTGTTTATTATAAAATCAAATACTTCAGATGCAGTCATGAAAAAGCTGCCTGCACACAACCTTATAGAAATGACATAAGTAAATTACAACATTCCAGCAACATCATTAAAGGTTGTGTCAGTGGGTAATAAGTTTGTATTGTAATAATAATAATAAAAACAGTAAAATTCACTAAAGCCAGCCTTGTAAATATCGGCACACAAGCGCGCATTAAGGTAGGCTTGCAGCACAATAAAAAACAACCATGGCTTTAAAATTAATAAAAGCAATAATTATCTTAACACATATTTATTGTTTACCCTCAAAACGTGTACATTGGTAAGCATGGACAATCGATGAAAAATTAACCATCAATGAACCCGAATTGCAAAACAACCGCATGAAATACTGTGTTAATACGAAAAGTAAGTTCATACTGTTGGCTCACAACACTCAGAAATGCTTCAAACTGTTTAAAGATTAACAATAAAATCAATACAAGTACCAGTTTTATCAAAAAAATTAAGCTTAATTTGTTTTTATAATGTGTACATTGAATAAGGAAAATGCTGGAAAAGGAGCAAAATATGAATATTCATTGCAAGACTCCAATGCACAGAATACTGTTAATAAAAAAAATAAAAAAAAAACACATGCAAATACACTAAAGCAACCCTGTTAATATCAGAAAATAAGTTTGTAGTTTACTTTCAGCACGCTCAAAAAAAGCTTCAAGCTGTTTTTAAAACGAATAACATCCATAAAAAGAACTGTATGCATTGCGTGAACCTTTTAAAATAAATTAAATTCAGTTTTCTTATTCATCCTGAGCCTCAAATTGGTAAGCTCGCTGTACAGCCATGTGTGTGTATTGGCTGGAACGTTCAGTATGACGCACATTATATTATTATTGATAACCCGGCGTTTAAAAGAGACCTGATGTCTCTTGATCATATTTTCTAGCAGCCCCGGCGCTTATTAGAGACCCAGCAAGTATTGGAGACCGGCGATTATTTGAAGTTTTACTGTAACTGGTGTATCACTGCAACCCTAACTCATTTACTGTGTGACCGTCAACACTTGCATAGGCATTTCTTTATAAACCATTGGCATAATTTATATCTAATTTATTTTACATAATTGTCATTTGTTCTTCTTTTACATAGCCCTTATATGAAAATATTTATTACATCTTTAGATACTGTAATAGGTTATTACAATATGAAGAAAATGATTGTTAAATTCAATATTGATCTAAAGTAAGATTTCTTGTGCTGCTTACCAGGCTTTTACCATGAGCCTATCATTTCACGCTTGTGTGATTTTCATGGGAGTGCAGCATTTAACATGTGTTGTTTTTCTGTGTTCCTTACAGTATGCCAAAACAGGTTAAGAGACGAGTTAACGCCTTAAAGCAGCTGCAGGTTAAATGTGCACACATAGAAGCCAAATTTTATGAGGAAGTCCATGAACTAGAAAGGAAATATGCGGTCATGTACCAACCACTGTTTGACAAGGTAGGACATAAAGCCTAGACCTCTTTAATATGGTTTGTGTGTGTTTGCTTACCTATTTGCAGTGTATGAAATTTAACACCGGCCATGCAGCAATTGCCGTGGCTGCACTTATCAATTGCCGCAATGTCCCTCAAGGTGCATAAGCAGTGTTTTGTTTTTGAGTGTGATGTACATTTAGAGATCAAGTCCTGACTTATGATAAAAAAAAACAAAAAAAAAAACGTGGCAGTACCTTGTTGGTTACCGCATTCAAAATGTATCAACACTAAAATACTAAGTATAGGTTAAATCAAAAGACAAGGTAAACTGTGGGCAACCACTTTTAATGAAAGTTGTGTATTTCAGCATAACGAAGCATGTTTAGTTTCAAGGACTGATAACGAGTGGGGAGAGAGAGGCGCAGGTGGCGGTAGTGGCAGCTGTTGCTGGTGCTCCTGACTGTCGGCTTCAAAAAAAATATATAGCTAGAAGAAAATCTTGAGTCCCAATCAAATCCTCAGGTGCCCATTGTGGGCAACTATGCATGTGAACCACTATTCTGTTACTCTGCTTGAATCCACATTCAGTGATATTGCTGATCATCTTGCCCAGTAGGAATGTATGGTGGAATTTCTTTTCTACATATGTATAACTCCGCCTTTATGGGACATGACATGAATAGGTGAGGGTAGACATCTTTTGGAGCAAATTATTTAAAATGTGCTGTGTCCAGCCCCTCTGATTATCAGCAAGCTAAAGGGGGATAAAATAAATGCTGTTCCAATGCTAGTGTAGTTTAAATTATGAAGGGCTGTACTTTATCCAATATAGCTAATTTTAACAAACTGTGCACTGTTCGTAACCTTCTGACAGTCACTTTTCTGACTTTGGGTTCCATTCCAGTGCTACATTAATCCCACAAGAATTTAAGGCCACCTGCTTTTTTAAGTTTGGCTGCTTTCAACGTTGGGAACATTTTGTGCAAGCAAAATATATTGCTTTTTTTAAAACAAAGTATTAATTATCTCTTGAAGTTTTTTTTTATTTTAACAACATGGACAAAATGCTTCACTGCCACAAAGCATGCAAGTAACAAATATAAAACAAAATCAGAACAGCCTTTGTTTATTTATTTGATGACCATTCTGTTTGTTTCCCAGAGACGTGAAATAGTTACCGGTAGTATTGAGCCTACAGATGAGGAGTGTGAGTGGCACAGTGAAGAAGAGGAGGATGAGTTAGCTGTAAGTATAATCCAAGTTTTAGTTTCTGCATTTCAACTTATGCTCTTTTTCTTTCTTTTGTTCTCTCCTCTCTCTCTCTCTCTGTGTCCTCTCCTACACATCTTCTGTGTACAGCCATGTACTGCTTTTAAAAGTCCCATAATTATTCACAGCAGTTCTCAATGAAACAATGAATTATAAACTTGAAAAAAGTTTTTATTGAGAAAAAAATTATATATTAAAAAAATACAGCTGTGAGTCTGTTGGGATAGGTCAACTTTGCACACCTAGATTTGACCATTCTTTACAAAACTGTTCAAGCTCTGTCAAGTTCCTTGGGGAGCATTGATGGACAGCAATCTTCAAGTCATGCCACAAATTTGATTGGATTTAGGTCGGGGCTCTGACTGGGCCACTCAAGGACATTTACCTTTTTGTTTCTTAGCCACTCCAGTGTAGCTTTGGCTGTGTGCTTTGGGTCGTTATCATGCTGAAACGTGAATTTCCGTCCCAGTTTCAGCTTTCTTGCAGAGGGCAACAGGTTTTCCTCAAGGACTTCTCTACTTTGCTCCATTCATTTTCCGTTCTATCTGGACAAGTGCCCCAGTCCCTGCTGAAGAGAAACATCCCCATAAAATGATGCTGCCAACACCATGCTTCACAGTAGGGATGGTGTTCTTTGGGTGATGCGCTGTGTTTTTGCATACTTTGAATGGGATTCAAGGTGGGCTTTCTTGAGTAATGGCTTCCATCTTGCCACCCTACCATATAGGCCAGATTTATGGAGTGCTTGGGATATTGTTGTCACATGCACACTTTGACCAGTCTTGGCCATAAAAGCCTGTAGCTCTTGCAAAGTTGCTGTAGACCTCTTGGTAGCTTCTCTGATCAGTCTCCTCCTTGCTCAGTCATCCAGTTTGGAGGGATGGCCTGATCTAGGCAGGGTCTTGGTGGTGCCATACACCTTGCACTTTTTAATAATCATCTTGACCGAGCTCCAAGGGATATTTTTTTATACCCATTCCCTGATCGGTGCCTTTCAACAACTTTGTCCCGTAGTTCTTTTGAAAGTGCCTTGGTTCTCATGGCTGAGTCTTTGTTTTGAAATGCACTACCCAGCAGAGGGAACCTACAGGAACTGCTGAATTTATCCTGAAATCATGTGAATCGCTACAGTTTAACACAGGTGGAGGGCACTTAACTTGGTGTGTGATTTTTTGAAGGCGATTGGTTATACCTGAGCTATTTTACAATTGCTATTACAAGGGGGGGTAGACACTTGGAAGTTGTGGGGTAAGATGTGTAGATAAATTCCAGGCTATAAGGCAACAAAAGGTGACAATTTTGAAAGGGGGTGTAGTCTTTCTGTAGGCACTGTGTGTGTGTATGTAAATATGTAGATTGTATTAAGGAAACTCTGATTCTGTTTTTACTTATGATTTCCCCTTGTTTAGTTATGTGTTCTACTGTGCTGCACTTAGTAACTAGGCAACCAACCCATGCCTCTAAAATTAAAACCACAAGATTTTAAATTCGCTTTAGTGAGAACAACCACTGTCTGCTGCAGCTACTGTGCTTAATATGGCAGAGAGAAATGAAAAGTTCAACTTTTATTGACTGTGACACAATTAACTGGAATGTGTTTGTTTTATGAATACTGCATAGAAGAAAGCATTGTTTTCAGTTAGTTTTTGTTAATTTTCCCGTATTTGAACAAATGCGGTTTCTTGATTTTAAACGTCATAAAAAACACTGTACTCAAGTTTATCTGTTTCCACTCTGATTACTTAACAATCCTCTTGCTGTGTGATGGAGACAAACAGAAAAAAAAAATACTTAAGTTCAGGTGTTGATAAGATACCGTTGATAAGAACCGTTATAAACAGTACTATTTTTGTAATGGCCAGAAGTTTTACTAGGCTGTCGTCTGCGATGGCATTTTAATTTTATTTACACGTTGGCATGCCAGGCTTTAAATTGTTGCAGTTAAGCAAATTTAAACAGTGACCTCGTTCTTGATTTTTCTTCTATTTCCTCAGTAAGGGCTGGAGATCATGCCTGGTATTGAGCACTTACTTTATTAATTTAAGTTTAAAGATTCCTAAAGTTCTGTAATGTGTCAAAGTTGTGCTAAATTGTATTAATTTCAAAGTTTGGTATATGGGAATGTAATTTTTGTAATTTTTATATATATATATATATAATGTTTTCACAATGGCAGAGATGTATGTTGCTTTCATTATAACATTCTGATTACACACTCACAGTGGCTAAATTACCTCCAAAACCTTCATGCAAACTAAAAGATAGTTTGTGGTGTCTGTAAGCTGTAATCAGTCTACTTTCTGATATTGGCTTCCATTCCAGTGCAACATCAACCCACTGAAACATTAGATTGCCATTTTGTTTGCTTGCGTCTCTGTTCTGTCGCAGGGAACATTGTAACTTTGTATCTTTCAACACTATCCAAAATGCTAAGTGTTTTTAGTTTATATTTGTTTGGTACATACACAATTTTCTGTGCACTGTTAGGGCCTCCTACCCACAATTATTAGTAGAACACACAGTTTATGACCAATGCTGGAGGTGAACAACTTTTGAATAAATACCTGCTTAAAAAAACAGACCCATTTATCCCAGCATTCTGCTCTTTCTATCCCAGGAAGATATGAAAAAGAAAGCAACAGTAGAGGAAAATAAAGAAGATGCGGTACCAGAGGAAGAGCTTAAAGGAATCCCAGGGTTCTGGGTGACGATATTCCGGAACGTAGATATGCTAAGCGACTTGGTACATGTAAGAACCAACACTTGATAACTTGTTTTCTTTTTTCTGTTTACAACAAATTGAAGGATACTTCTTTTAACCCTTTTATCTGTATCCAGGCAAAATATTTTGGTCACTTACAATACTTAAGCACAGCATATCCTAGCCTTAATTTAAAATTTTTAATTGATTTTATAACAAAGGTATTGCCTTTGCAGAGAAATACAAGTGAAATTCTGTTGTCTTTTTACCTATTTGGCAGACTGGTAGCCCTTTTAAGGCTGTAATATTACATTCAAGCGTTATATAGATTATCTTTTGAACTAAGTGCATTGAGTTTATGACAGTAAATGTGAAGATAAACATATTTTTGGTCTTAAATGAATAAAGAAAATATATTGCTGATAATTATTATTAATTTTAATGAACACATTCTATACTGGTGTCACGGGAAATAAGTTAGCTGTGAAATAAGTTATCGTTTGCCTTTTTGAGCCTTTTTGTGCACGGGCAAATGTTAGAACTTAAAGGCAAGGTTCTGTGGAGATTTATCCAAGATTTTATAGATGCCATTTGTAGTTTTGTACGAAACGAAAACAGGTATTGCAGACCGTATTTTTTTTTGTTTAAAAATGACGTTTGACATCATGTTTATCAAAGTGTATTGCAGACATTATTTTTCTGTTTAAAAAAGTAACATTTGTCGTCTTATTTATCGAAGTGTAAATATGTTTTTAAGTTTTAATTTATTTTTTTAAGTAAAGCGCTCACTCTGTTTGGATGTGCAGTGTGGTTTTTAGCAAAAATAAACGTTTTAAAAACATTATTTTGTCAGTATAATTTATGTTTATGCAGAGTTAAAATCACTACTTGCCAAATGTTTATTTCCTTTCAAAAATTGTGTCATCATACTGTGGCGTAAGCAAATATAAGCGTTTATTCGATGTAGGCTCAAGTTTAACGAAGTTATTATTTTCACGGTAAAATGCTTGGTGGTTTGTATATTTTTTTTAATAAATGTTTTGGGGAAGTGGGTACAAACACTTTTATTGATACAGAGAATACTGTTTTTGACGTTTGAATCAAGTCTACGTGTGGGAATATCTAAACCTGTTTTTAATGTATACTGTAAACGTATACGTTTAGTGAAAGATGGTGTTTTAAGAGATATATAGATAGACCATTTGAGAAATGCACAAAATGATTGGCTTCCTGTACATGCTTTCATACAATTATATGAAGAAACACACGCAGACTTCATATATATGGACGTACACACACACACACACACACACACACACACCCCTGTATTATGAATTATAAATTAGAGTGCAGTACTTACAGATCAATGCTTGCAATGCGGTCTGGTTTTGTTTTTTGTATATTTTATAAAAATTAATTGTTTTAGATTTTGCGCCTTTTTTGGGGTGGCCCTGGGCAGTATACATTATAGAGGGGAAGGGTTTGTGACTTTTCAGCTGTAATAATCTAATTGCACATAAAAATAGATCTTAATGCTTAATTGTTTCTGATATGTCGTAACCAATATACAGAATATCGTATTTATTTCTCTTTCGGTAATATTTGTACAAAGAAAACCTATAATGTAAATATCTGGTGATTACAAACTTAAAATGACAACTCTGATGGTTTAAGCTGGGAATGTTAAATAATAGAGATTGTAATATTATTTAAAGTGTTATAACAATTTAACACAAATATAATTGCACAAAAATAAATCGCACCACCATGTCTTTGTAGTAGCTTAAACTTAACCGCTATTATTAAATAAAACACAACATGATACAATAAAGTGTTATTAATATTATAACAATGTGTTTTTGATTTTAACCACACACAGCGCAGCTTTAATAAAGATCCTGACAACATTTTTAAAAGTAAAACAATTTTCTGAATTCAAGTTGGCAGACAGAAAATGGAGACGGCTTAACCTTGCCTTTTTAAATTCTAAAATTTGCGCATGCGCAGAAAGGCTCAAAAAGGCAAACGCTAACTTATTTCACGGCTAACTTATTTCCTGTGACACAGGTACTGTGAAATATATTTTAGCTGATGCATTTTAATGTAGCATATCTTAAATAAATCTTAAATACTGTAAACCACACCTTCCTAGTGTTACTACTATAATGCACAGGACATCAGTTGGAAATAATATGGCATTATTAGAAAAAATAAATACGTGTGATCCCATGTCTGTTTCGCGTTTAAATTTGAAAAACAAGTCATAGAGAACATGTTTCGATGCATTCCACACACACACACACACACACACACCTTGTCATGAGCCTCAGTAATATGTAAATGAGTGAGTGTTATACTACGGAAACTGCAGCACCTAATCTTCTTGAGATTCTAAGCAGAGGTAGATTTTAATAATCTTGGCTCGAATAACCAAACATAGACAAGTTTTAATTAATGGTTTAAAAAATGAACCTTTTGTTTTAATTTTAATCTTTTCTTGAACTACTAGCAACTTAAATTGACACAAACAACAACCTTGCACTGTTTGTAACCTGTGATCAGCCCCTTTTCTGATTGTGGGTTCCATTCCAGTGCTACATTAACTCATCTAGAACAAGTGGTTGGCTGCTGGTGCAGTCTGTCTGTTCTGTACTTAGATATGTAAGCTGTTTAGGTTATTTTAAAAGGATATACTTTAAGCAAAACATTTGTATATATGTCAAGATTTGTTGCTACTGCATTATACCGATGTGAACATTGTAAAAATTGACCCATTCAGAATGCAGACGATTTGTGAAATAATGCAAAAATCAATTCTTGCATGTAGGTAAAATGTTTGTTTTGGGACCATATACTCTGGCTTAATTTACTTTTCATCTCCCCATCTTAATCTAGGAGCACGACGAGCCAATCCTGAATCACTTACAGGACATCAAAGTTAAGTTCTCTGATCCTGGACAACCATTGGTTCGTATTTCCTCGCCCAGTTTAAATTATGTTTGAGGAGCTTTATTTAAATTGGCTTTTGGTGCCGTTTGCACTGGTTGTAACAATCTTGTCGACTTGTTTTAGTTTAAGATGTTTACTTTGCACCGTTCGTAACCTGTGATCAGTCTGCTTTCTGACACTGGGTTCCATTCCAGTGCTAAATTAACCCCACTGAAACTGGAAACTGCTTTTTGTTTGGAGTCTTTCTGTTCTATCTTTGGGAACACAGTAACACATTCATTAGACGTTAACCAGAACTGAAACTGTTTTTTTAAGCTTTGAAATATTAATGAAGATAAACAAAATAAATTGTTCTTGCTTGTTGTCTAACAGAGTTTCACGTTAGAGTTCCACTTTGAGCCCAATGACTTCTTCAGCAATGCTGTCCTAACAAAAGTCTACAAGATGAAGTCAGAACCAGACCAGGCAGACCCTTTCTCTTTTGAAGGGCCTGAAATTGTTGACTGTGAAGGGTGAGTGGACATTTGGTTTGTTTTTTCTTTTAGGATTCTTTATGAATATTCTCTATTGCAGCATGGAAAGTGTGTTTTTTTCCCTGCATTGTTCGTAACCTGTTGCAAGTTGCCCCTCCTATCAGCTTTCCATTGCCATGCAAAATTAAATCAAATTATAGGCTACTGCTTTGTTACAGTATTTAGTATTAAAGGTGTATTTAGAAAGAAGCTGACAGTATCAGGTGATATTAAATATTACTGTTGTCAAAGACCTTTCTCTCTTCAAATATGCACATGACACAGTCTAGATCTGCAGTAGGTTGTGGGGGGAATGTAAGCATACCCTTCACTAATGGCAGCCATATTGTGTTCATGTGACTTATTTCCAGATGTTGTAGACCAAAACACTATGCACTTCTAACTGCCTGGGTTTGTGATTTAATGTTACTTTTAAAGAAGTTCATTGTTTCATCCTTTTTTAAACCAGGTGTTTAATTGACTGGAAGAAAGGCAAAAACGTCACTGTAAAAACAATCAAAAAGAAGCAGAAGCACAAGGGCCGTGGCACAATGAGGACAATCACGAAACAAGTACCCAATGACTCTTTCTTCAACTTCTTCAACCCTATCAAAGGTAAGCAGCATTTTTATATATATATATATATATATATTATAAAAGATGTTTTAATAGTATTCTATACCTACTTTGTTACAAAATGTGTGCATTGTCTTACTATTGCTTTTCTGTGTGGCATTTCAGACTTAGCTGTCTCTAGATCTGAGTTGTCAAGTAATTTGCATAGCTTCACATAGTGAGTGGATTAGCTGGGGTTTTTAATCCAGGATCTCGATGCACTTTGTCCTGTAAAATGTATTTGAATTTGTCCTTTATTACTTTTGAGCAAGTAAGGCTGTAAAACTCTGATGCTGATAGCTGAACTATCAACCACAAGAAGACCCCTTTTCACAAACATGTATATCAACTATGACTACTAAAAAAAACAATGCCCTAATAATGGAGAAAATACTCCTTCACGAATGTCTGACTAAAACTGACATTTTCACCACAAGGTGGAGCTATACAGTCAATTTACTCGCAAAACTGTTTGAGTAGTTTTCATCTGACAGCAATAACTTGTGGCAAGACATATTTTAACCACCCAGAAATGCAGTAAGATATCTTAGCACACATCCTGTCGTGAGTTATTGCTTACATATGAAAACTAATCAAACGGTTTTGTGAGTAATTAAAATTGATGCTTGAAATCAGTTTCTCTAGTACAATAATCAAGCTCTGCACCTATGTTTTTTATTCCTACAAACACGCTGCCTGAGTCTCTTCTCAACCTTAGTTTAACTTCTCCAGATGATTAGGGATGCTGTCATTTTGGTGAACAAAACTGCTCTTTGTATTATAATACACTGATGTCTGCAATTACTACAGCATAATTACGTTTATTTATATTCTTAAAAATATCAATTTTTTTTGGGGGGGGGGGGGGGGGGGGGGTGGCTATATTAACAAACATACAAGGACTGTAAGATCCAGCGCAAAAATTGTACCGATCTCCACTCCAATTTCCAGTGCTTTACAGGACCGGTCGCGGTCGCCGAGATCTAAGAGATTGAGATGATTTTATTTATATATATATATATTCCCAAGGAAGTTGATTATAGTTACATTTCTTTTGATTCTATTTCATTTTTTAATTGTTCGACTATAATGCTACTATTGCAAAGCAGTCTGATCCATTCCTAATTTTATTGTGAGTTTAATTAGACCCTGGTCTGTCAAATCGGCTGTCTTGCCCATGGAGGCTGACTTGCCAACAGGGACATGTAACTTTTTACAGCATACATGTTGGTGAGGCCATTTGCAAAACAAATTATTTTGTGAGTGAGAGCGACCCGTGAATGAAAGTGTGTACTGTACATACTCCAAGTTCGTTTGTTTTAGTACTATTGTCACAAGAGCAGTAGGTGGCAGCACCGGTGCACTTGCATTCATAATTCACTTTTTATGCAACTCAAAATTGATACATGAGGTCTAAATTCAGAATCATTTCATTGTTTTTTCTTTACCTGCATTGTTCGTAATCTGTTGCATCTTACCTTTCCTAGCAGCGGGTTCCATTCCAATGCAAAATCATTTCCAAATGGGCATGGGTTGATGACATGTCTGTAGCCCAATTTGGTCCAATGTTGGTACATTAGGCCAGTCTTAATGTCTGTTGCAGATAAATAAATAATCATAAGGAACTTTTTACAATGCTAGGTTACATGTGCATACATTTGAAATCAGTTGAACTTTTGTGTTTAGACTGAACTAAATGATACGGTATACTAATTTCACAGAATGTTCTTTTATTAATACTCTGGACATGCATAATCTATAGCTACATTAAAGTGTTTTGTACAGGTTTGAAAGAATACTTCACTAATACTCATTGTAACCCTTTATTGCCAAATGTGGCTGCAGCATGCCTGTGACAGGATAGCTGGGAGGACAGAGACTCGGAGACAGTAAAACTGCAGTTAAAGCACTGCTGCGCTGTTTTAATCAACAAAAATAAATCAAAAAGTCAAACAAAACACTGTTCACACAGCCAAAAATAAAAGGTCAAACAAAAACTGTTCAGGCTGGGCAGAGCCTTCACTGAACTTTGTAACACAAAACAAATTTAGCAACACAGAAACACTCGCCCCAAAACACCGCCAACAAACAAACATGCCTGCAGTGACCCCAGGCGACGCTGGCAGCGGACCCTCAGGAGGCGACGCTGGCAGCGGACCCTCAACAACCCTAGGAGACAAAAAGGAGACACCAGCAACCCCAAGCGATGTGGAGCAGCAGGTAGGCCCAGGCGATCCAAATATGGCATCCCTGAGTGGAGCAGGCGTGGCGTCCTTGGGCGGTTCAAGGCAGGCGTCCTTGGGCGGTGCAAGGCAGGCGTCCTTGGGCGGTGCAGGCGTGGCCAACAGTGCAGGAACCTGTGGCCAGGGTGGCAGAGGCCAGACTTCCTCCTCACTGTCGGCCAGTGGAGGCAGTTCCAGCTCCTCTGGTGGTGGAGGCGGGTACAAAAACCTGTTTTCCTCTAGCAGCACGGCTGGAGCTGAGGTTGCTGCCGGCTCCTCCGACAGCAGGGCTGGTGGCGCTGCCGGTTCCTCCGACAGCAGGGGTAGGGCAGGTGGCACTGCCGGCTCCTCCGACAGCAGGGGTAGGGCAGGTGGCACTGCCGGCTCCTCCGATAGCAAGGCTCGTGGTCGGCATCTCCGCAGGGCTCCCTTCAGCAGTAAATAAAGGGGCTGCTGTGCAGCACCAGCTTCACACCCTTGTCCCCCCCAAAAAAAGTCTGGGGGTTGAGCCTCCCGTTCCACAGAACTGTAGCTCCTTTCCCTCCGGGTCTTGGGACGGCAGCGACGGCTCCTCCCCTCCCGGCTCTTGGGACGGCAGCGACGGCTCCTCCCCTCCCGGCTCTTGGGACGGCAGCGACGGCTCCTCCCTCTCGTACTGCGTGGGGCAGATGGCCACCGTGTGCCAATGTTCATACATTTGAAATCAGTTGAGTCTCTTTTTAAAAAAAAAAAAAAAAAAAAAAAAAAAAAAAAACAGAATCCCAGCTGTCATTAATACTCCTGGACCATGCATAATCTATAGCTACATTAAAGTATTTTGTACAGGTTTGAAAGAATACTTCACTAATACTCAGAGTCTCTAGGGGGCGCTGTCCCACTTCAGCATGCCACGTGTGACAGGATAGCTGGGAGGACAGAGACTCAGAGACAGTAAAACTGCAGTTAAAGCACTGCTGCGCTGTTTTAATCAACAAAAATAAATCAAAAAGTCAAACAAAACACTGTTCACACAGCCAAAAATAAAAGGTCAAACAAAAACTGTTCAGGCTGGGCAGAGCCTTCACTGAACTTTGTAACACAAAACAAATTTAGCAACACAGAAACACTCGCCCCAAAACACCGCCAACAAACAAACATGCCTGCAGTGACCCCAGGCGACGCTGGCAGCGGACCCTCAGGAGGCGACGCTGGCAGCGGACCCTCAACAACCCTAGGAGACAAAAAGGAGACACCAGCAACCCCAAGCGATGTGGAGCAGCAGGTAGGCCCAGGCGATCCAAATATGGCATCCCTGAGTGGAGCAAGGCGTGGCGTCCTTGGGCGGTTCAAGGCAGGCGTCCTTGGGCGGTGCAAGGCAGGCGTCCTTGGGCGGTGCAGGCGTGGCCAACAGTGCAGGAACCTGTGGCCAGGGTGGCAGAGGCCAGACTTCCTCCTCACTGTCGGCCAGTGGAGGCAGTTCCAGCTCCTCTGGTGGTGGAGGCGGGTACAAAAACCTGTTTTCCTCTAGCACGGCTGGAGCTGAGGTTGCTGCCGGCTCCTCCGACAGCAGGGCTGGTGGCACTGCCGGTTCCTCCGACAGCAGGGGTAGGGCTGGTGGCGCTGCCGGTTCCTCCGACAGCAGGGGTAGGGCAGGTGGCACTGCCGGCTCCTCCGATAGCAAGGCTCGTGGTCGGCATCTCCGCAGGGCTCCCTTCAGCAGTAAATAAAGGGGCTGCTGTGCAGCACCAGCTTCACACCCTTGTCCCCCCCAAAAAAAGTCTGGGGGTTGAGCCTCCCGTTCCACAGAACTGTAGCTCCTTTCCCTCCGGGTCTTGGGACGGCAGCGACGGCTCCTCCCCTCCCGGCTCTTGGGACGGCAGCGACGGCTCCTCCCCTCCCGGCTCTTGGGACGGCAGCGACGGCTCCTCCCTCTCGTACTGCGTGGGGCAGATGGCCACCGTGTGCCAATGTTCCCCACAGCCGGGGCACAACCTCCACCACTCGATAGTCTCTTTTAAAAAAAAAAAAAAAAAAAAAAAAAAAAAAAACTCCCAGCTGTCATCTGCGTCCTCCTGGGCCAACTCCATATTCAAAATTTCTATTATTTATTTATTTATTTATTTATTTAAAACTACAGTCCCACTCAGAGTCTCTAGGGGGCGCTGTCCCACTTCTAATACCACGTGTGACAGGATAGCTGGGAGGACAGAGACTCAGAGATAGTAAAACTGCAGTTAAAGCACTGCTGCGCTGTTTTAATCAACAAAAATAAATCAAAAAGTCAAACAAAACACCGCTCACAGAGCCAAAAATAAAAGGTCAAACAAAAACTGTTCAGGCTGGGCAGAGGCTTCACTGAACTTTGTAACACAAAACAAATTAAGTAACACAGAAACACTCACCCCAAAACACCTCCAACAAACAAAGGAATTTCCCCCATTTTTATAGCATGTGGCTGGAGCCTAATTATCAATTACTCAATTAGCTCCAGCCACATTCTCACATGTACTTTGGCAGGGATAGGAAATTAACCCCATCCCTGCCAACCACCACCAAATCACCACACAACAATATTTACAGACAGGGCCCTGCCCTGCCACAATGCCCTATAAGTTAATTTCTGAAGACTCTGTAAGTTTACAGTAGCTGTTGCTGAGTCAGTTTATGGCATATACAGTAAGAAAAAGGAAAACCGCATTTGTCCGTAAAGGGTTATAGTTTACAGATATTAGCATCAGTGTTGAGTCATTTGCGTGTTGTGAGCACTGCTCCGTCTGTGTCACTCGGCTGTCTCCTTTGGAACAGGACATACGAACACACTCCGGTAAAGCCGCGGACGTGACAGACAGGCGTGATCGGAGACGCTGGTCAGAATATTTTTTTAATCAAGTCTGGGCAGTTTCACTCATGCACAGGATCCTGGACGTTTATCTTGGTAACCTCTAATGACATAAAAATGGAGAACCAACAAAACAATACAGTTTAGTTAATACACTCTATGAATGTAGGCCTATTAGTATCATGGTGTATTACCCTCCAATGTTTACTTGAAATGTGTCCTGTATACTTACCAATACCTGACCAACTTTAAGATAAACTAGAACTGCCAGGCAGTTTTACGGCTTCTAAGCTCAGTACCAGTTAGAAATTTTGGAAATTTTAACCGTAGAGAAGTCAAAGGTTACAGGCAAGGTGATTTTTGGATAGAGCACATATGGTTTCTTGTATGTGTTCCATAGTAACCATTAACCTAGTTTTACATTAGACAAGTGGAGAAATGTTGGCTCAATATGTGTACTTCAGTAACATGTACAGGTAAGTTTTATTCAGATGTATACAGATAGAAATTCATACTTCTGCATGGTGCATGATTTTTCTAGGCCCTCAAGTTTTAGCTAATCAGAAAGAAAACACTTGTACGGGTTCCCCGAGTGTCTCACCTGGTAAAAGCACAGCTTGTGGTGTGCAGGGTGAGTTGTACAGTCATGGTAGCGCTGGTTCGCATCCTGGCTGTGCAAAGTCGCCAGTCTGTCGATTTGGCTCTGGCACTACCGTTGGTTAGGGAGGCAAAACTAGCAGGGACTGTTTCTCCCCATTGCGCTATAGCAAACCCTGCTGGTCAGGCACCTAGTGAGCTCTGGCAGACATCTGCAGAGGGCTGGCCTTGTCCTTCAGCGGACGGTAGCTCACTGACATCTGCTTTCAAGTTCCTGGGTGTCAAAGAAGCTGGCTTGGTCGTGGGATCGGTGGACCCCCATTGAACCTTCAGGACTCCTGAGATGTCTGGAGAATCACTGCAGTGAAGGGAAAAAATGGATTGGACATTCAAAATTGGGGAGAAAATCGGGGGTAAAAATTTTGCCCAGCTGAATAAATTGATTGAATGATTTGTTAACTCAGGAAATCAGTGTCTTAACTTTTCTCCTGTGTATCGGGAGGTCGCCCTGGAAATAGGACGTCTGAGGTCACACACTTTAGGCCAGCAGTTATGCGTGCGCACAGACTCAGAAGCAGCTGAGGTCGCAGCTCAAGTATAAACAGGTGACTCAAATGATAAGAATGTTTTTGTCTAAATCCTCTGTATTTGAATTGTCTTGACTTTAGCACAGTCAATATTTAAACATTTTACTGATGTGTATGCTAGAGTCATTCACTTACCAGATGTCCTTAGATGGGTATTTAAAAGTTATGTGATATGCTTTTCTGTTGTTGGGTGTTGATTGTTATATGTACATCATCATGCTATAATACTATAAAATGTTTTTTATTTGGGGGGGGGGGGGGGGGTTAGATGGAAGCAAAAGCCTTGTTACCAAACCTTTATTGCTGCATTTAATTGTGTGAGATCCAGAATAGTGTGATTAACAGTTTGATAGGACTGGTCTGGTATTCTGGATATTTGAATTTTGATAGAGTGCAGGAGCATACATTCATAGCTGTGTTGTTATCTAAGGTAACTAACTAGTAATAACCATGCTCAGATTAAAAGATTCTTGTAATACCACCAGGAATGTAATGTCCTATTTATTGGAAGGGATTTGATAAACTGCCAGGTAGGGAAGCATGGTTAGGCAAATTAATGTGCACAGTCAATGCTTTAAATTAAATAGTCATCATCAATTAAATTCACAATTGTTTTTGTTGTGCACATTATTTTAATTCAATTAAGATAACAAGACTTTTTTTTTTATTAACTTCATTTTTTGCAAAGCTTGCATTCGCCTTTCAAGTGTCTCCATCTTCGATAACGGCAGTACCATCAACGATGTATAACTGCTTTTTGGTCGCAGGTATCGACTTCTTTCAATTTACTTTTTCTTTACAACATTTGAATCGGTGACATCGCTTTGGAGCATGCAGGCGCTGGTGCAGGCTGTGTGTGCAGCAGAGCGAGAGGCTACAGCTGCTGTGATAACGTGTTGCAGTCAGTGAGCTGCCGATACATTTTGCAAAGACAACAACTGAATACTGGCGGTCATGTTAATGCAATAAATTGTTAACAAGTTTAATTAACTCATTAGTAATTAAAATTAACAAGGTAATTTAACCTGTCATCCCACAACTTACTAATTGTGATGGTACAGAAATACTTTACGGATTTGAACGCTTACTGAAAAAGGTAGCTTTAAATTCCTTGAGTAATTAAACAGATACTCCCTATAGTACTTGAAGTCAGGCGAGTCCTTATTGTCTGGGCGGGGGCCCAACATTCATGTACGGCCTGATGATCACTTCCTTATGTTACAAAGAGTCCCGAGTATGCAGTCTTGGGAACAAAGAATGTTCTTGTTTTTGTCCTTCCATTTTTTTTTTCTACTTTAAATACAGAGCTTGAATTTCATTTTTGTGTGCTGGGGGGGTTTTCAAAGATTTTAAAGGGGGAATGGCAAAAAAAGAGGCACTTCTGCATTATAAAAAAAAACTATATATTTTACTGCATCATCATTCACACTGGTGTTGCTTTAAAATAAGCTGCTTTCAGGAGACCCAACAGCTGTTCATCACTGTGAGACAGAGCACTCTCCATTGCTTTTGCCATTGCCTGACGTGAAGTTCTCTTTTGCTGCAGCAGAAGAAAAAGGTGCTTCTCTTTTTAACCAGTGCTTCATGTTTTATGTATATTTAACTACTAGATAGTTTGTGCTGCATGTATGTAACATATCAAATGAAAGGCTGCACAATGTCCTTTACTACTGTATAAGTTGCAACAGGATCAGGCATACTATATGTGGTAGAGATAAGAATATATATTAACAAAATAAACGCTTTTCCAAAAAAATAATGTTTGGTCACTGCTATATATATTGTAATCACCCCTTGCAGTCTAGCTGTTATAATAGACTCAAAACAAAACCTAAGCTGTGAACTCTGTAACATGATGAGAGGCTTAACTTCAGGTGATCGTAGTTCCGGCTAGGAGTACCGCATACACACCCTGAATACGTCTTGGGAAAACCCAGAGTCTGTACTTTTAAACAAGTCAGGTAGGTGGCTTACTCTGGCTGAGTAATATGTGCTTAACCTTCAGTGCGCTGGCGCCCCAAAATGAATTGAAGCGCAAGTCACCGCTTGCAAAATGAGACCTAGATAGACTTAATTAGTCCTTTTTTTTTTCAAAACGGTTTACTTATTGCAGTGTACTGAGTTTCTATAGTGCTTAAAGTTAGCGGCTGAGATTCACGTACGAGAGAATAGTCTCCCGCACCACTTCTATTTATTTTTAACCAGAACTACTCAGAATGCGGCTCTACTGCTTTCGTCACTGACACCCTTAGAGATTATTGTAGTGTTTCAGGTATTCTAAATTGGGTGGAAAATACAGTAGCTTGGTGTCTTAAAATATCTGCAGGATTTTCCCACACTGAAAGTTGCAGATATTTGGGAGCAACTTGGAAAATGCACGATTCCGTGATCCCGTACTGAAATTCAAGCCCTGAAATAGTAAGTCAATTCTATGGGGAATCTGCTACAAAAGTGTACTTTCTTTTTATGAGGAACTATTGTAATTAAAGGTCCTGTAGATTTTAGCATTTGGAAGGTTGTTAACACTGGTTTTTTTGCATAACAGCTTGTTGGTTTAATCTAGTTGTAGTAGTTTAATATATACATATTAATATGAAGTTCAGAAAATGAAATGTGTAGCTTCACATTGATCTTGCATTGTATCATCTTATCTGTACAAGAAAAACACTTCTATGCAAATGGCCATGCTGTGGTCGTCTTAGAATATAAATGTGCAAATGTATTTATTTATTCTCAACTTTTTAAAGAATCTCAATCAAATAACTAATATTTTCATACATCTGAAGCCATAAATTCACATAACAGAAAAATAGATCATATTTGACTTGTTTTAAAAATGAACATATTATATCATTTCAGAATTTTAAATATCTACAATCTAGGTGTGCATTAAAGAGGAGGTGGGGGGCTGTGCACTTGCTACTTGTAATGTAGAACAGTTTGTGTTCGTGTTGGTCTTTGATGTCTTTCAAACTCATTCTTCAATGTAATTGCTGCAGTTAAGGCTGTCAAATGTATTAATTTTTTAATAGTCAAAAGGAATGCAGTAGAGCCTGATCTTAGCTCAGGGAAATTGTTGTATGTGAGTTAGACTCAGGATTTTGTAAGTGACATTTGTATAAACTATGCATTTTTGCATTGGAGCCAAGAGGATGTTGGATTGTCATTTCTTTGGTTGCTATGGCACTCAACAGAATTGTGTAAACGTTGATTATGAATACTATTATTTTCAGCAAATGAGCAGTAACCTAAACAAGTTTACAGAACTGCTGTATGATTAGTTTTAATGAAAGCATACATAATCTTATCCTATTAATATAAATTTCCCCCACATTTACCATGCAATAGAATATTAACAATGTAATTTAATCTGTTTTTTATATTTTTAGTTTCTGGCGATGGAGAGGCATTGGTGAGTAACAGATCTTTTATTATTCTAGTTTTAACAAATGAATAGCAAAAACCGTTAAAATACTCCAAAAAAGGCGTTTTAAGCTAATTTTAATATACTGGTCTTTACTTTATATATACTGGTGTTTATTATGATGTATAATATGAGAACACAAATTGTCTCAGGATCATAATGTGTTTTCCAGGATGAAGATTCTGAATTCAGTTTAGCGGAAGATTTTGAAGTTGGACACTTTTTCCGTGAACGGATAGTTCCTCGGGCAGTGCTATATTTCACTGGAGAAGCCATAGAAGATGATGACGATAATGTAGGTTTTCCTGTATTTAACAATAATACATTAGTTAATAAATAAGTATGGGGTCTTTTATATTTGTAATGTTTAAGTGTGTGGGTTTTTTAAATTTTTATTTAATAAAACATGTGTTTTTTTCACATTTTATTTTAGTTTGAAGAGGAGGAGGGGGAAGAAGGTGAGGAGGAGGTAGGTTGTTCAATTTTGCTGTTTTTTGTAAGTTCAATTTCTGTGGCATCTTATGTACAAAAGACAGGTCTGCATGTGCAGTTTGAAACATGTAAAAACAGAAAATCTGATTATTAGTAAGAATTTAAACCTGCAAGAGTGCTTCTTTGTTGGTAGCATTTTTTTCATTAACCCATATAAAGATGTTGCAGTAAAAAATACATGAAACTACATTGGACTGCTGCTTGTACTGCATTAGCATCACAATCTCAGTATTCTGTTTCTGCATAGAGCCTTGTAACCCACTATGTTTTGTGAAATGAAACTAAAGTGAATACAATATGCATATTTAAGACTGCACAATCAAATCAGTATTACAGCCAGTATTCTGCAAAGATAACCAGCCCAATCTGCCACAGAGTCCCACATGACAGATGTTTTTAATAACCTAAATATTTATGGAGGATTGCTCAAGGCGTGCCTCTTGATGTCTGGTTATTGCTCAATTATTTGGATATGGCCCAAATCACTATATGAAGAGGAATATCTAGAGAAATAGGTATTGATGCAGACTCCCATTGTGTTCCAATATAGGTTTGGGAGGAGGCATAGTTACATTCTCCCTAATTAAAACATTTAAACACATACTGAATAAAACTAGGGAGCGTGTCCTTTTTTTAAAAAATAATACAGTGCATGTATTTTCTTTTATGCAGTTCTGCTTCAAATATGCATTTTGACTCTACTACAGGGGTTTATGAATTGGTATCTACCATTTACTGGTTTTGCACATGCAGTTTAGTACCTGCTCAGTTGTCTGATTTATTTATTTCTTTAACATTTCTTTTAAATAGGAAGATGTGGATGAAGATGAAGAGTATGATCCTAAGGTCTGCTTTCAGTTGGATTAAATGTTGAATGTAACACCAGGCTTTCCCCAATGCTTTTCATTCTAGGTTCCATTTGGACTAGCACCCTGCCTTATTTAATTGTGGGGTTTGTACCTCAATTAGATCTGGTAGATTAAAGGTTGTTAAAGAAGCTCATGTATTTATTACATTTTTATTTATTTGAGTTAATACTTTGGAAGAATGGCTTAATATAAACACTAGTGATCCTCATGGAAGTGGAAAACCATGATGCCAATTCTAATAATTTTGACATGGTTAACTGTGGGTATGTGGGTTCAAGTTATGGTAGCATATATATTGGTTATTTAGATCTGTTAACCAACACTGTGTTTTTGTATACCCAGTGATAGAAAGTAAGTTTACCACATCAATGATATGGTGCATTGATCTGGTAAACTTACTTTCTAATCACCCTATAAAATATATATATATATATATATATATATATATATATATATATATATATATATATATATATATATATATATATATATTAATTTAAAGCATCAAAATTTCAGGTTGTAACGCAACAAACTGAAAACGTTCCAAGGCGCGCATATATATATAGATATATATATATACTATATATAATATATATATATATATATATATATATATATATATATATATATATATATATATATATATATATGCGCATGAAAAATACTTCTTCAAATGTGTATGGAAAAAGAAGATGTATTAAGACAGTTGCACCTTTACCTAGATTTTTTTTCTATTGTGTAATTAACTGGTTGGTAGCTTCATTTCATTGGTTTTGGTGAATGTCCAGTGATGTCCAACAAATGTATGTATAATATATATATATACATATATTTTTTTCTTCCTCTGTTTTAGGCATAATTCATGTGTCAATTCATACATTTCTAGGTAAGGAAGAATACACTTTTTTAATTTTATTTTTTGTTTAATCTTTAAGCTCCATCCCTGTAGCTCTTAGACTGTACCTCTTTTTTTCCTAATATACTGAATATATAGGAATTACAGGTTGATTTTCAAAGATTTTGCTCTGTTCCATTTTTTTTAATGCCAATATGCTCCTCAATTGCTCTCGTGCAAAAAATGACTTTTTAAAATTTATTCCTGCCTGGTTTTGTTCTGGAGCACACAATTAAATGTTCATGTATCCATTCTTATGGTAATGAAGGACACACCCCTTTTAAATTCTCTTTCCTCTGCCACACAGAGTATGGATGGTTAGCCAAATGCAGTTTCTTTTTTTATTATTTAAAAAATTGCCCGTATAAATAACGTGTAAGCTACCTGAGACCAGGTTTAAGAGAAAATGAAATTTTGCTTTGAAAAACATTATTTGCTTTACATGAGACCACAAAAATATACAAAATATGATACCAATATTTGTGATCCCGAAATATTGAACATCCAGTATTTTGAACGTCTGTACCTTGCTCTCTCTGGCTGACAGTGTGGGCAGTTTCAAATTAAAAATATGCGGTATACTGAACAAAAGCTTGTTCAGTAATTTTCAGATCTCATGTGAATAATTTTTAGAGGTTTTTGTATTTTAAAAAATATCTGAGCTTCCCTCTAACATCCTGCAGTAGCTAATTTTGGAAATGTTGAAATTAAATTCATGCATTTAAAAAGTGCAGTTTTTGATTTATCATTTGAATAGAAAGCCATCATGGACAGTCCAAACTGATTTACATTGATAATCCTGTTTTATAGCTTGCTCCTCATTTTACACCACCACAAAGTAGGTGTAAAATAGTGGCTATATGCTCTTTTCATTTTTCAGATTGTACCTCTGTGATTGCTCAGATAAAGGCTTTTGAAAAGTGGAGCAGTGCAAAATTAGCTCACAAGCAAAATAATTGAAAAACAGTCTACTAATGCACAGAGCGTATGAAAACATTCATATAGAAATCCTTGAAAAAAACATGCTGAAATATGCAGTGTTAGCTAAACCTATGAATAATGAGATATTGCCATATTATCGATGTTAGGACATGCATTTTCTTCATATTTCTGCGTCACTTCGGTCTCCTATTTATCATAATTATGATTAAATATATATGTGATTTTTATTTTTTCCACAGAAAGAAGCAAGCCAGCCTACTGAATGCAAACAGCAATAAACAGAGAGACCCACTGCCACGAGATTAGCGGACAACACCATGTTAACCAAATCTATCAAAATACTCCAGCCTGCTGATGTGGTTACCTTCTCAGTGCAGCACAGTCTTGGCTAAATAATAATAATAATAATAATAATAATAATGGTTTAAGCACATGAATTATTTTTTTCCTCTAACATTAACTTTTTTTTTCGCTTACCTTTGTGTATTGTAAAATGCAATTTGAAGCAAAAATAAAGCTACATCCTGGGTTCCTCCATTATGAACTTTTGAAATGTACACCCACAAATGTGTAGAGTACAATTTATGTATCAACACACTTCAGCCATTCAATAAAGGAATAATTGGCTTCATCATAGGTTACTCAGGGTTTTTCATGCTAAGAAACAATTGCATAAAAGTCAAATGCATTAACAAAGCTTATAAGGGAAGGTAGGGGGGCTGTTTGGAAGCATTAACTTTGTTTTTATGTCACGACTAAGTTATTTACATACATGTATTTCTCATGGTTTTGGTGTTTTTTTTTTTTTTATAATATATAAATTCTCTTTTTAAAAAAGTAGTTTTGTTGGTTTGAACTGCTTATAAGCACCTCAGTGTTAATACTTTCCTTTTAATCAAATGTAGCATTATTACCAAACTCTCAAAATACCTTTTAATAGAGCCACATTTAACATTGTTGAGAGTTCATTAATTACGTTAAGTAAAACAAATTAAATACAAAAAGCCAAATTGGCTCAATACTTTAAATCCCTCAAAACCTCTTGTGATTCTGAACTCCTTTGGTGCCCAGACACTTATCTAAAACAGCAGTGCTGTGCCTGTTGATTCTTTTAAGAACCTCTACAGTAGAACAGGAATAGGGCTCCAGCAGGTGCTTTAGGAATCTAGATGGCTGGCTAAAGGAGAAAGTGCAAATATTGCCACAGGTGCATTACACCTAGCTTTTTTTTAATTAAAAAAAGATTATTGTTGACCCATATGAAAAGTACCAACAAAATGTACCTTGAATTAGTTTTGAAACCGTTTTTTCCTGTGGTTAAATTGTAGCACAGCAACATGCCCTGGCACGTAGAGTGCATTATGGCCTTTCATTTTTCTAAACTAAACTATTTGTTACTTTTAAAGTCGTGTTTTTCTGTACAGAATAGCTAGAATATTCTATTAAAGTTTGTGCAACATGGAAGCTACGACTCTCTGGTTTATGTTTTTTGAGTATTTGATTTGCAAATCTTATTGTGTAAAATAAAAAACCCATTCATTGCATGGAGAAGTGTAGTGTCCCAGCCCAGATGCTATGGCAGAGAGAGGGGCACAGCTGTAAGGTTAAATGCTGTAATGCACAGTGTTAATTCATAAAACTGACAATCTTTGCAAAATCACACTTGTCAAAAGGTTTGACAAAAACTCACGACCATAAACTGACAGCAGCACGGAACATGAAACACGAAACACAGACCTCTACTATCGCCAGCATCAATTCTAACCCACCCTCTAAAACCTGTGAACACCTTTTTTATAATAATGCATTAAATTGCCAGTTCCAGCCACATTCCCACATGTTTTGACGGAGAAACTGAACCCCCTCTGCCAATCTAATATTCTCCACATAACACACACCCGTGCACTGGGAGGGCTTTTGCTGCCATAAGAAGTTATACTGTTACAGTTTGTTTTATGTTAAGTTCTGTTTCCCTATTTAGACTTGTGTACAAGCAAATTTTAGTCCTTTTTATTTAAATAAAACTATATATGTAAATTGAAGGAACTAATAAATTAAAACATGAATTGGTTCTAAAAATACATGTAAAAGGTAAAATCATTGCAAGTGCAGAAAGTGGTCACCTGGAATTTGAGCATGTTCACTATAAGCACATTTCTGAGTACTGGATGCAAAGATTAAGTTAAGACCTTATTGATATCTTAAGACTTATTTCTAAAGTTTTAACATTACTTTTAAAAAAAAAAAAATTACAAATCATTATACACTATACATCATCCATTCATTTTTTTTATTCGACTCACATCTCTGATTATATAACATTTCGTCTAGGGTTTTTTCTTAGATAACCGACTGAAGTTTCTTACTGATGGATTCTGGCATGTCTCTTACATTTGATGTATTCATTTTCCTTTTGCTCAATATGTGGTAACATCTCTTGTAATATGACTGTTTTCATTTCACTTTGAAAAAAAGGTAACCCTTTGTGAATTTAGGTTGACTGTCCTGTTCTTTGTGAAGCATTTGTGTACATCAGGTTTTATTAGAAAACGTTAATTTACCTACCGTAAACCTGGTTCCCTGAAAGAGAAGATGGCCCCTCCTTCCCTCGACCTCCTTGATCCCGCCTACCTATGGAATAAAATCGCCACGCAGGGAAGGATTTACCTCTTTTCGCGATGAGACCGTGGTGATGACTGACACGACCACTAAACATTGTTTATGTGAAAACGAGTACCAGAGCCGTCGCAAGGGAGGGATGCCTTAGCCCTGCCTGACCAAAGGTCAGCGGTGCAAGCGTGCAAACCTCAAGGACCCTATTCTCCACAGAGGGCAATGAGGGATCTATCACGTTAAGGCGATAGAACCTGGAAAAAGTATGCGACGTAGCCCAGCCAGCCACATTACAAATCTCAGCCATGGAGGCACCTCTAAAGAGGGTCCATGACGTAGCCACACCTATCGTGGAATGTGCGGCTACCAGCCCAGGATGGGGTAAGCCAGTACCATCATAAGCAGTCGAGACTGTGTCCGCAATCCAATGCGACAGTTGCTGCTTCGAAAGGGGCTGTCCCAGGGTCTGTGTCCCGTGGCAGACAAAGAGCTGGTCCTATCCACGTAGCATCTTAATGCCCAAACCGGTCAGAGTAAATTCAACTTCTATCCTCCAAAGTAAACGGTGGTGGATGAAAGAACTCCAGTTCCACGGACTGATTCATGTGGAAGGCTGTAACCACCTTGGGGAGGAAAGCAGAGTTTGCATGCAGTGACACTGTGCTACCATCATACTAAATACGCATGCAGGAGCTATGCACAGACCATGCCTGCAACTTACTAACCTGCTTTGCAGAGGTGATAGCCAAGAGGAAGGCTGTCTTCATAGACAGATACTTCAACTCAACGGAGTATATAGGTTCAAACGAGGCCTGCGTGAGAGCTTCCAGTACAATCTCAAGGCTCCAATCGGGGAGAGTAGACTAGAAACAGATTAACCAGTCATCGCAGTAGTTCATCACTCTGACCTCTTGCAGCCGCAAGGGGGTGAGGATAGCGTCTATGCACTTTGAGAGCGTAAGTGGAGTCAGGGAGAGGCCGAGCGGCAGAACGGAAAACTCATAAACGCTGCCTTGAAAGGCGAGATATTTCCTGTGCTCTGGATGAATGGGGATGTGAAAATATGCGTTCCACAAGTCCACCATGGTAAACCAGTCACCTGGCCGGACAGACAGGGAGTATGTGACGATGAGTCAGCATTTGGAACCTCTGTTTCAAAAACTGGTTGAGGAACCGCAGGCCCAGGATGGGGCGAAAGCTGCTATCCTTCTTTGGCACTAGAAAGTATCTCGAGTAGAACCCCTCCCCTCCCCGGCTGAGGGCGGACACAGACGCCTGCGCATAAGGAACCCCCAGGAGGGGCTCTGTGATGGCATCGAGAGGTGTGGCTGGGAAGGACTCGCTACGGGGGACGAAGAACGTCCCCGTGCGACTCTCTCCAGGCAACTGGCGAGCACTCGTGGCTGAAAAGTTGCACAGATGCTGCAAGAGCCTTGTAGGGCTGAAGAAGCATATTCGGAGCCTAAGCACCGAGTACACATGGTATGCCTGTCTTCCTGCAGGATGTTACTCCCACAGACCTCGCAGGCATGAAACCCTGCCCTGCCCATCATTGCTGGGTCGCACAGCCTGTAAGGGTGTAGGGTAGGGTAGGGGTGCCTACAGTGGAAGTGCATAACACGGAGAGAGTGTGCAGTACTTGCACCGACTACCATAGCACTAAAGCACCGCGTGCACTGAGTACTGTGCAGCGCCAGATACTGTGCGCACTGCATGCACCGAGCACCATGTGCACCACGTGCTGTACAGCACCAGGTACAATGCACACCAAGTGCTGTACAGCACCAGGTACAATGCACACCGTGTGCTGTACAACACTGGGTACAATGCGCACTGAGTGCACTAAGCACGGGGCAACAGGTACTTTGCGCACCACGTGCACCGAGCACCGAGTACCATGCAGCGTCGGTGCACTGCCTGTATCGGGTACTGTGTGTCAATAAGCACTCTGTGCACCGTGGTACCGAGGTAGCACGGGCTGAGCACGCACCACGGTATTTAGAAAACACCGGGGCAGCAATGCAACGGTGCCTACCCTAACCGCGTGGTCACATACCTAGGCAGTCCATATCGTACAACAGGGGGGGTTGATTGATAGCAATACAGCAAAACACAATACACTAATACAGTACAATAATACAGCAGTACAGATGGGGGAGAGCATACCATCTGTTCGATTGTAAGGCCCAACACACGTGGTGGTGGGCCAACTCAGCCGGCAAGATATATCTCAACTCAACAACGGGGCTGGCCCCGGTGAGGAATACACGGCTGGTTCGGCTGTAAGCATCCGCGCTGCAGCTAACCTTCTGCGCAAGCACGGGGACACGCAGCACAATCAAAACAACAAGGCCCAACCTGCGGCCCAAAGGCGGCTGGTGGACTAACTCGACAACGGGGACAAGGCAGGCCTAGCCCCGGTGGAGTAACAGCGCTCTCCCACTCACTCTTTTAAATAATACTGCACAGGCAGTCGACTCGCAGACGAAAGACAGTAAAGACAAGCAGCCTGCCACGTGTAGCGAGCAGGTGCTGAAGACAGTATAAGAAAGATAAAAAGGGCTACTATTTAGGAGCTACTGATTCTGTGAAAAGCGACAAGCCAGCTTTCAGTACGAAGTGCAAGGGAACTAGCAGCAAGCTCAACGCAGTGCTTTTTAAGTAATAAAAAGGGCTCAATGCAACCCAGATGGTCTTACTTTACCAACTTGAGAAGCGAAAAGAGGTAGATCATTCCCTGCGTGAAGATTTTATTCCCTTGGTAGGTGGGACTGAGGAGGTCCTCGAGAGAGAGGGGGGCGGGCTATCGGCAGCTTTGATAGTAAGAGCTCAGCGACACCTACTAATAGGCAGGCGTGTATACCATAAACCATGTTTGGTGGCCATCTTCGAATTGAAAGGGAACCACAACTGCCAGAGAACCCAATAATAGCCATCAGCACTACAACTAGTCTGGATAACCACCCAATTCAAGATGGAAAAACCATGCTGATAACCTACTTTCGAAGTCCTTATACCAGAAACGAACACTGAATAAAACAAAGCTCCAAGTGAGAACCACCACACACAAATCAAAACCAACAGAATAGCAAGCAAGAAACTAGAAAAATGCTAACTTTACAACAGAAGTTATGACAAATGTAACTAAAACAAATACTTCACAAAGAACCCCATTAATGCAAAGCCAAAACAGTCAGTGTCACAGGAGACTTTAGCACATACTGAGAGACAAGGTGCAGGAGAGCAAATAAATAGAGCCTGTGTGAATGTGAAAACACAAGCCTTCTGAATAAGGAATGTTTAGCAATGATACTTCAGAAGCAAATCCAAGCCTGTTGAGAGAAAGAACAGATGATATGAATAAACTGATCAAAAGTTCTGCACACCTCTTGTTAAACTTTTGTTAAAGAAGCTGTAAGACTTAGCGCTCTACCTTCTTTCTTTTCTGGAACCAGCTCCTCTTTCCACACAACCACGAAAAGCAGGAGCAGCCACTAGTCGAAAGCATTAAAAAGGAAAAACGATATGAAAATTGAGGATAATCATAATACATCCATCCTCGTTCGTGAAATAACTACGGCACACCATGAATGTTCACAGAGTACCGTATCTGAATTGCTGTGTTGCCTTGTTACACGCAAATTACTTACCTATCTTCCTTTGTATTAGTCCCTTTGGGTGCTTGCTTCCTTTTCACCTCTCTTCTTGGGTTCTTCGCTTCCATTCTTTCTTCCTTCTGTTCTGCTTCCTCTTGGTTGTTTCCTTTTCTTTTCTCCTCGCTCTCCTCTGGCTCCCCGTACTCTTTCTCGTACTGTTGTATAAAAGCCTCTCCATCCACTTTATCCAGGTTGCTCAGTTTCTTCTGCAGTTTTTTTATCTCCTCCTTCAGGCTCTGAAATACATCAAGGAGCAATTGGTTGCATAAATACAAGTGAATCAACGCAACACTTCACTGTGGTTAGACCCACTACTGAACCCATTAGTTGAAGTAGTAGACCTTGTTTGAAAAAGAGAAAAGTTTGTAAATTTTACCAGTATTTTATTGTAAGCTGTTTGTCCTCGTGAGTCAATTTGTTCGATTTCTTCATTCACCTGTAAATCGTGACACAAAATGGATTACTGTAGTTCAAATGCAATATTTCAACTGAAGGTTTGCAATGGCACAGCTACTGTAGGGCGTCTGAACTATAATACGTACCTTTAAAAATTGTTTCACACGGTCGTCATAGTCCCTTTCAAGGTCCTGTATTTTACGCTGTGTAATATATAGCAGAAGAAATAAACACATTACTTTTATAAAATTTATTTTGTGATATGAGCATGTTCTGGTAATTTAGAATTCCCTAAGACTACTGTTCTGCATGATCAATAAAGCTGGGTTTTTTTTGGCTGTAAGGGTACGACAAACCAGCTGTAAGACATGTTTGTGTTGGCAGAGGTCATGGCAGTTTACCTCCAATTGGGGAAATTTCTTTTCATTCAGTGTGATCCAAAGCTCCGCAGCTCGATTCTCACGCCCTTCTGTAAGAAGCTAATAAGTGCTGAAAGTTGGTCTTTACTTAATTGTACCCATTCACTTCTTATCATTGGTTGTAGGGACAACATTCCATTAGCAACATCTGATAAACCGTTCAGAGTAGTGGTTATGTAAGCTATGTTGCAAAATAGTTTTTGTTTCAGGAGCTCGACATCAAGGTCAACAGGAACTTTGTTATTGCCAAATGGAAGCCCTTCAGTCTGTCTCGCTGTTGCTATGAAAACCATAATAGGGTTACCTCCTTGTCGATCATAATGCGCAGTTTCCTCATCTCTTCGCTTGTGTCTTCCTGTGGTCAGATCAATACATCATTTATTTTAGAAACACAACGGAAAATTGTGTGGAGGGGGGGGGGGGATTCAACCTAATGGCTATAGTGAACACAAAAAACTAGGCAGTACAGCAATTAAAATGATCTTCATCGCTAAATAATAATATAAATATAGCTGGAACCTAAAATAGAGGTGCAGACCTATGCAGGTTGGCACACTTGACTTTAACATGATAGTGAAAGTGCAGTCACATTAGACTTAATTAATTGAATCTTACACCCACAGGCTCCATAGTGAAGAGCAGTAGAAAAAAAAAAAACAGTAAGGAAATACAACTTTAGGAGAAAAAGACTTCTTCTCAGAAACAAAGCCCTCAGCCGTACCCTTGATGTACTGTATTCCCCAATGCGTGACATTTCTTTACTAAAAAAACAGTCTCACCAGTGATCCGATGTTCCTGTGCAGATTGAAGGCCAGTACAGGCAGCACTGCTTTGGCTCTCTCAGCAAAATCTCTCTGTCTCAAGAGAGATCTCACTTTGCTAAAGAAAATAACATAGTCTTCATTAGTACACTCAAATTATAACCACCCATCTAAGGGTCTATCTAGTAGTCCCTAGAAACGGTCCTTTAATAGTAAAACCTCCAATGCAATGCTTATGATAGGGTGCTAACCTGGTCCCAGGCACTGTACAGTACATTATATATTTAGGGTGTATTCCCTTTTGCTTCTTCTAGAGCTCTCCCACTTCTAGCAGAGGTCTGACTGAGGCTGGCTAAAGGAACGTCCAGGAGAGAGGGGTCACAGGTATGAGTGAAGTTTGTAGCCAGCTCCATGGCAATTGACATCCCATTGAACTGAAGACCTCTTCAGCCTAAAGCTGGTAGAGAAGGGTAGCTCTTCTAGAAGTAGCAGTGGACAATGGAGTGATAAAGTATACTCTAACGCTGAGTTCATTCTACACTATGAGTTCACTTGCTGTGTAGAGGCATTCATGTTATATGCTATGTTAGAGGAGTGCTAGTGCAGAATGAAACCATTAACAGCATAAGAGTATTGTAGTTGTTTCTGGAAGTTTCTTAAGTATTTGATTTTCCAAACACCTTTTGGTCCCCATTACCCTGAATAATTGAGGTACAGTATTGTTTATTTTTTTTATTCATTTTTTTTTTTTTTTTTAAAGAGATTTGACTTTGCAATGTAACTTACTGATACTGGGCATCTTGGGTGGATTTTAGGCCAAACCCAGAGTTATCCTCTGAAAAACACTGTGGTGGAGTCACTGTGGGAGGACCCAGAGAAAAGGAAATCAATGCAAAGGAGATAAACAAAAACAAAGACAATGTAAATAAAATCAGTCTGTGTAACATTAAAAACTAGACCATAACCTACACCTGTAGTAATACACTACACACAGGGGTTCCTGGGTAAACGAGTTATGTGAAACAGCTTAAATGACTGGACAACAATCTTCGCTTGATTTTGAGAGGTGACTTCTGTAATTCATCCATAGCTCCTCTTAACCAGAGCCCTGCTGCACGCAAGGCATTGTGGGCTACCAAAAATATCTATATCAAGACATTGCAAACATTGCTTTGTGATGGCGTCCTTTCATTCCACTCATAGCAGCATGGTTCAGTGACATCATTGTTTTGGTCTCCACGGAGAATGGAGTGACACCTTCATTTTCATTATAGTTGGAGAAGCTGTTATAAGCAACAACGTGTAAAATGAAACTCTCTTATTACAATCGTGACATTCTATAACGTTGTAACTCTCTTATTACAATCGTGACATTCTATAACATTGTAACTCTCTTATGACAATCGTGACATTCTATAACATTGTAAGTTCATATCCTGTTACAAGCCTTTCGTTTTATGCTATGTCGCTGAAGTGCTGGTGTACTATGAAACTGACTAAGGAGTAGGGGTTCCTTACCTTTCAACACTTTCCCCGGGGGGTCCCCAATGAGTATGGGCTCCCGAGGCTTTGTGGAGACCGTCTGGATGTTTTCTTCGGCTCTGACGGAGGTGGCCAGTCTAGGCTTGTGGAGGCTCCTGGATCCTGGGGCTGCATCCAGACTCCAACTTCTCCTGGGGACCCCCACACTGCTGCCTGCCCTGCACAGCAGGGGGAGGGACTGAGAGCGCCTCATCAATACGATGACGGGACAGACTGGGGTGTCTGTGAAACAGAAAGTCCTCTCAATTATTATTATTAACATTATTGTTATTGACAAATAAACATAACTTGATCCACAACTTGGGGTGAAATGTAATTTTAGCAAATAAAAGCACATTTGATATGTTTTTTTCAACCACTTGGAACAATACAGTTATTACAAAATGATGTCTATTTTTTAATTTTTTAATTTTTACCAGAAGACCCACTGTCTTAATTAGCATGCACGGGCCTATCCAGATCAAGATATTTGTTTGAGTCTTGTTTAGCTACACTCACAGTCCCAAGCAACAGCATTTGTTTAGTAATTTACTTGAGATTCAGTTTTTTTTCAATATTTTCAGTAATTTACTATATCTTATTTATTATATCATGTAGTGTGTGTTTACAAATCGAATTTAACTTAAGGTTGATTAGGCAGTGAAAGAGTAAAACTTTTCATTAAAAACTTTTTAAAAGGTTACATATTTAATAAAATAAAGTTGAACATATTTACCTGTGATTGTATCCAAATTCAAATGATACCTGGAAAGGAACTTTTTTTACTTAAAAAAAAAAGTTAGTCAAAAAACAGTTTTTACCAAATTCTTAAATATAACTACAATAAACTAAACAAACAGAAAAAAGAAAATGAAATTAATCTAAAAAGTAAACAATTACTTTTCTAGGCCTAGAAGAAAATAAAACTTAACAATCTACTGTATATATGTAACAATGTAAAATAACTGGAGTTATTAACTATTATCAATACATCTAAATAATAAAAAACGAAACTTAATTGAAAAAAGAACTTTGTTGAATATGTATAATCTTGATAATCCGATTCTGGAGGAGAAAAGCTCAAAAGGTCTGGTTTGTTTGTGAAGTTTTAACAACTTTATAATAGTTGTTTATAATTGAATTTATAAGCCCCCAGAACATTCTATTGTCAGGCACTGTTGCTTGGTGGCCTCTATGACATCCCAAGACAGCTCGTTGCTATGGTAACAGTGGCATTATCATAACAGAACAGGTGTCTCCTGGTTTTTGTTCCAACTGTACCCTAAATTACTTAATTGGACCAATTAAGTGCTTATTAGAAGCTTAATTGGTCCAATTAATTAATTTAGTGTAAAGTTAGAACACAAACTAGGAGGGACTGGCCCTCCAGGACCAGGGTTGGAGACCCCTGTACTGGAACATTGAAAACAAACAAAAGTCAAATCTCCTCGAGGTTTAATTGAACAGGAGAGTAAGATGTAATAACAGGAAAGTCATAAAACAATTCCTGATTAAGAATTAATTATGCAGCCAGTCAAGCTATTCCCAAGTGAATACCACTTCTAATTTTGTGTCTGTTTCTCATGAAACAGCAATCACTTGTGGAATCTTGAATCCTGAAGTACCTGTCATCTAAATACCATCTCTGCCCATTAATACTGAAACTGACTTGGCAGCTTTGCTATATCAACGAATTAATGTCAAAGATGCTATTCCGTAAAACAACTGTCAGCCATGTAAGGGTCAAACTAATAATAAATTGTGTGCTATGAAAAGTGTGTGCTATCAATGGCACTTGTCTGTTTTTTTGTCTGGAACTGGAACTATTATCAGAACCCATGATAAATTGAAAAAAAAAGACAGCAATGGTGATACACAGGTTTCGGAACACTGTTTAAAAAGCCTTCAAGTGTGTTTTTGTGTTCATGGGATCCATTTTATTGTGTGCTCTTAATTGACATCAAATGAAACTAAGGTAACTTGAAGCAGGTGATGAAAATTAATTAAGAAATCTAAATCAGAAGGGAGTTTGTTTTGTGGGGGTTTGACTCTGTTTGCCAGTGTCTGTGAAGGCACATCATAACTTGGAGAAATGTAAAGGTGAAACTGTCATTTTCTTGCTGTTGTATTTGTTCTGTTTCAACTAAGTAACAATGTAAAAGGGTCGGAAAAGACAAGGAAAGACAGTTTGGGACCTGTTCTGTTGATGTGGTGTTTAGAATAGGCCTTACAAACAGAGGTACAAGAGCAAAGGGCTTTACAACATGCTGAGGGGCCTCTAAGTCATTCACTTTCAGAAATATTATCAATTATAATGTTTGCTACATATCGATATGCTTTGAAACAATTTTTTGGAATATTACTCTTCTTTGGGTTTTTGTATTTTATTTTGTATTTCATTTGAATCTATAGCTATATATTGTATGCTGTGAGTGCTCACTGCTTTTATCTATTGTTTGCTCCTTGTTTAGTATTAAATATTTGTTCTGAATGTTTTTAATTATTTCTATATAAAAACAGTCTGCATCAGGTATTGGTAGAGTAAAAAGCTGTCTGTAAAACTACTGCAACTAGGGAATGGCCAGATCTACATATTTTTTCAGCTCAAGTGAATGGACTACTGTACAACATCACATATCTGACCCTTTGCGGTCTGGGGTATAGGCAGATATGTGAAAGTCGGATTTGCTAACATCAATAGAAAAAAAATTTACACATCCATAAATAGGTTAGTGAACAAAAACAACATGCAAACTGCTTTAATTTTTTGCTTTAAAAGTAAGCAAAAGTAAACAAGATTAATTAGGCTACAGTGTTGCTATGCGATTGGCTATAAGCCATCTCCATGCAAAGCTTTAAAAAAAAAATACAAAACAAGCGGTGAATGTACAGTAACCTGCAACTGATGGCTTCTTTCTTAACTCTAGAATCCCCTGCCTCCCTGGTTCTGCTTTCTGGGTTCTTGCATAATGCTTTCTTTCTGTTTCCATCATGGAAGCTGCATTTTGCTGTCAATACCATTACTCACATAGCCCACTTTTAATATGTACTTATTTATATGTTTAGCGAGGAGCTTAATTGATCAGGGCGGTATGTGACGGTCAGATATGCAATGTTCCACTGTACTTTGATGTTATCTCATTTCAGTGGCCAGGTAATTTGGGGTTCAATTTATAACGTCTCAATTTTTTCCACCACATACTGTGCATTTCACTAAGTGTTTGTTTGTATATTTGAATATTTGTCCCAGTGCTGCTATTGTCATCTATAAGAAACACAACACCCGGGGTATGGATTTCCTGAACTGCAGCAAACATCTTAATCGCCAGAATAAAAAATAAATAATAAAACTCAAGATAGTTAACTAGAAAAGGAGTTGACATTGAAATGACCCAGAACTGTGTGCTAGTTTATTTATTTATTTATTGCATTTATATAATGCTTTTTATGTAAAAGTATCTTAAAGCACTGTACAGTGCATAGCAGAAAAAAAAGAACAAACCACAATACATTTGTACAGTATGTCACACATACAGCTGCCACAGTCAGACCATTAAATAAACAATGGTATACACATAATAATACAAAGGCAGCAATTTTAAAGTTACATTAAAACCCACTAAGATATGAAAGCCATTTCATAAAAGTGTGTTTTTAGTGACTATGACATATCCTAAAAGCCCTGTTATTGCACAGTTGTATTCATAAGGGCTGGTGTTTAACTACTAATGAACTGAGTGGGGCTGTGGCATTCCACTCTAGTAGCCCACTCCATTAGTCCAGTGCAGTGCAGCTATGCAGTCCCTTTGACCAGAATTAGCAGTGGAGGATTAGCATTAACCACGAGGACAAGGAAGCTGATTGTATCAATCTGCTGTGAATAAATCACATTTACTGCAGGACAGGAAAGTAAACAAATCTGCACAAAACAATTCACTTAAAAGAAAAGCTTTTGAAAATATCAACTGAGTCGCTTCACAATTTGTCTGAAAAAGCTGCTTGAAATAAGGCCCTGTCCACACTACATATCATGAGAACCGTATTCAAAAACATTTCAATTAATCCAGCTCAAAGCATCCACAGTGAAGTACCGTTTCATGTTTAGTCAAGCTTAATGCACACAAACACTATTAAAATAGTTTGGCTACAGTTCGCAATGTACTGTGGGAATTAATATGACGACATCCCACCATGCACTGTATTTTATTTTTACAATCTGGCAAATATGGAGCCCACTCCCATGGAAGACATGGCCCCTCATACCATGAACATTATGGCTTAGTTTCTTAAAAACACAAGGTACATTTTGTCATAATTGAGTGTTTTTATTGCTCCAGATATCAATAAACCTTGATTTCAGCATCTGATCGATCTGCCATTTTGCAACAAGCCTAAGAAACAGTATACGGTACAGCAGTATTGATAATCGTTCTCAACTCCTTCAGGCACCTGTTTTAAGTACTGTATTTATAATGTTCACGCACCAAAACATATCAGAAAGCATTTTGGGATAATGGAGGATACACAAAAATTGTGCTTGGTATTACAACGTCTACACTGGTGACAAACCGCACTACCTGATGGGATCTAATTTAGAAGTGGACTCGAGACTACCCTGAGGTAATAAACGCTAAGCAGTGTAGACGCTAGCCATATTTAACACTTTTATGCTGGTATAAAGGCGTTGTGTGGACATGGCCTTAGTGTTTCGTTTGCTTTAGACGTCTGTGTATTTTTTTATTTACAGAACATTTACGTACTTACCAACATTTGAAAACTGTTCAGCTGGACCCCCCAATAAATAAACACAATTTTTACTCCAGTCACTGTTAAACGAGCACTCTCTCTTTGTTGTTGCTTTGACAGATGCCATTTAAATTTTCTGGGCCCAGCTTTATTTAATGTATACCTCAGACCCATCAACACTGTGCTTCCCGTTGTGCTTCCCAGTGCTGTACGAAAATGGAGTGTGGCGCTAACTCCAGTCCTTCACATTCCATTGACTCCCACATTTCAATCAAAAGCATGCGCATCAAATCACACTTCAGCAGCAGTGAGGACACAATACGCCTCTGCAAGCCCTAACTGTGTCTGACCGAGTCCCAGTTCAAATCAATTTGATCTCAAACAGCTGCTTTATGGAAGCAAACAAGTCTCATTTCAAATCGCTTTCAAGTCAGTCCCAATGGCAGATGGAGACGTAGCATTTGTCATAGTGGCACAGTTCATTGCAGTCAATACCATAGTAGGTTCATGGGAAAACTGGAAGATCAATAGAAAAAGCACGCTGATTTTGTTCGCAGGTTTTCATGAACAATGTTTCTTTCTGATACAGCCAATAATTCCACTCCATGTGAACCATTCGTTTTCTGGCCTCTGTACTGCAGCTGACTATGCTGTTGATATAGAAACACAAGGGTGCCAGGTCAGGCCAAACACATGGCTTGTTGTGAAAGGGATTTTCTGTGGGACTCATTCATAAATACTGGAAAGAAACCACACACATACTCGAAGCTTTTTAATCGAATGCTTTTTAATCAACATTGAACCTTTTCTGTTAGCAATCTGTTGTTGTTATTAAACTTGAAGCCTTTGAAGGGTAAGTAAGCAGTTTCAAATGTACTTTTATTCATTTTTTCACCTTTTTGGCGACTCCCTGATTCCAAATAAATCGCATTGTGGTGAGCTTGCAATGCATTGTAAAAATCGGGAGGTAATCAACAAGAGATTCTACTAGCTCAGATAACAACAAAGGTATAGGACAAGCAAAATGAAAGAAAAGGAAGAAGAGACAAAAGAAATGAAATGAGAGAAGTGGTGTGACAGTTATCAGGGATAGTCAAAATCCTGTTGTGAAGAATATACTGAGACTGGTGTAGGTCTGGAGGCTAAGTTAGCACCAACTTCCCTTGTTTTAAATTAGAAACCAACTTTTTAAAAAGTACTTTGTGAAACATATACACCAGGCCTTGCTATAGTTATGATGTTGGTAGGGACATTATTCCAGAGCCAAAAGCTTAATTAATTAATCAAAACAGTAATTGTTAGCTGTTCTTAGAATCCACCAATATACAGCTAGCTGTCAATCATGAATAATACACACCTAGCTGCCAATCATGAAAAATACACACCTAGCTGCCAATCAAGAACAATACACACCTAGCTGCCAATCATAAACAATACACACCTAGCTGCCAATCAAGAACAATATTCACTGTGGTACAATAAAACAATCCCACAGAAAGCTTTGGTTCTCGTCCAAAAAGTTCTGTCATTAAATGTTCAGAATGGTGGTTTCTAAGAGGGCAGTCAAGTCTAAACCTTGATAATGTTCAGTCGGGGCAACTGTTGAGATTTTAAAACCATTTTATAACAGATGATTAGAAATTTGACATTCTCAACATGCTTAATTCACTGGCTTTTTTGTCGTTCAGCCTTGAATGTCTGCATATTGAATCTCTTGGCTGATGCTGATACAGGCAGAGGGGTAATTTGACTGACCCAAAGCACAGCACATACATGGGGTGGTAGGGTTACATTTAACTGGCGTGGTTAGTATTGGCTACCATTGACTGGTAATTGAATACGGGGGTTACCATCTGGTCCAATCTCTGCTTTATTTTTCTTACTTGTTGTCTGCCTCACCAGATGTATTGGGCTGGATTAACTAAAGTTAAGCCCCTTTATTCTACGCGTTGATGTAAGTGTGCTCCCACCCTGTGTTACAGGCACAGTACTAAGAAGAGGTAGGGTGTCATTTACTGTACTGCAGTGTTGTGGAAGGACTGACGGCTTGAACTAGACCGTGACAAAACAATAAAATGGTGGCTGTGGGGAGGAATGAAAGGCTTGGAAGTAATTCGCACATCACTGGGAAGACCAGGTCTGCTTAAGAACTTGAACGCAAATGACAGGAGTTGACATTTTATACCCAATAAATGTTGGCAGCCCCAATATGGATATATTACATAAAGAGTTCAACCCTAAACCGGTTCACATTCCCAAATCTTTTATAGCTTGCCAAGCCCGCCACTCGCACTCTACCTCAAAGAAGGGTCACATTTCGGAGGCATCATCTTGCCAACTGACCTGACCTGATTGTTCTGGCAGCACCTCAGGGATCTGGCAGCACATGAGTGATTTTGTTCCAATTCTGCGAGTTAAGTAACATTTAAATCTGCGACAAGAAGCAATTATCCAGGTTTGCAAATACTTCACTGGCTGTCTAAGGTAAACAGGGATGCCTTTATGCTCCTACTCAGCAGCTCTTACAATCTTTTGTTATTTAACCCTCGAACAGTGAAATTTTATTTGGTTATTACGCAAGATTCTGAGCAATTTCAGAAACGGGTATAACAGTCTAACATGACCTGTTATTTTGCGATAACCTTGATTAATAGAAATTATAGTTCACATTAGTATACAAGTATCACTCAATTCAAAGCAAACCATCAGTTTCTGTACCTCATGCCATTTCCCTGTGAAATTCTAACACAGAGTGGGTATTTCTGTAGGTTTTCTGGCTGCACCCTGGGCTCTCTTGCCTTACGCATTTTGCCATGACAGGCTTGGTTTGCTGGTCTGAGATTCGGTTGTCATGTGACGTTGCGTGAAGGTGACGTGAGATGCTAATGACATGAGCTTCCCTAAGAACAATAATCAAACTGGCACTTCATTGAAACTATACTGGGTGAACTTTTGAAGTAACTTTTAAAGTAATTGTAGCAAACAAAATAGTTTCATGCACATCTGTCCATTTGCAGATCTCAATTGTGTAGTTTTGAAAGAAACACATGTTACAGCAAGCATGCATTTTAGTTTCAAAAGTTCAGACGACACTGCATGGGTGAAATGAGCCAGACAGTGCAAGGGCAGCAGGTAACCCAAGAATAAGGCGTAGAAATAGAGATTTTAAAATGAAAATACAAGTGTGCTATAACATCTGTTTATTTTAGAGCTGCACATTTGAGACCTATGTAGCTAATGATTTCTCAAATTATTTAAAGCAAGTATTTTAAAAATGGTTGGGTTCATGTCATCCATAACTTCAAAGCACTCAAAATTTTAAGAAATTAATTCAAATAGACAAATGATTTGTCTAGTGCCTTTTTTAGTGTACTGATGAACAAATACATATGATATCATTTATATCTATTGGGAAAGGATGGCCCCTCCCTGTGAGAGCTAGCAGTGAACTGCACCCATCGCTATGATTCATCTGTATTAGGAGTGTGATCAGGAGCGGAGCAGAGGTGAGCAGAGGTGTAGACAAGAAATGAAGGAGAAAGAAAGAAATGGGAGGAAAGAAAGTCAGCTCAGACGAACTTAAGTTGTACAGGT
This sequence comes from Polyodon spathula, assembly GCF_017654505.1. Lineage (NCBI taxonomy): Eukaryota > Metazoa > Chordata > Actinopteri > Acipenseriformes > Polyodontidae > Polyodon > Polyodon spathula. The sequence continues at coordinate 9,669,824 of NC_054550.1, read as the reverse complement.
GCTTTTTCTTTTATTTTTCTGATGAGTTGTCCTCAGATTGAGTCACCCTGTTGCAAGAAACTTGTTCTGGAGGTGCAGTTTTTGGCATCCTATCTGCATCCATGTTTTTCTCCTTTTTTAAAAAAAAAATAGGAATTAATATAAATTTCTTATAAAAAATATAGACTTCATGTTTTACAATGAGTGCTAAAACACAGGTTTCTTTCAAAACTGGCCGTTTGTTCTTGACGTAGTGAATGGATACGCATGGTACAGAGAAATAATGGCTTTATTTTGTTAGCTACAAAAACTTTAGAAATGCATAGTGCCGAGACAAATATTATAATATTTAAATATTGCATTGCATCAGTGTATTTGGTGGCAAAAAAATTGTAGATAATATAATTTAAAGACATCATGCAACAGAAACCAGCATACATTATTTTTGTAATTTAAAATATTACTCTCTTGTTTTCCAGATAAATCAAAATGAAAGAATATTCAAGCATGTGCTTTTAATGAATATTCAAACCAAAAAATCCTGTTGGTCCCAGCTCTACAATAGTATAACCACGGTAACCCTATATACAGGTCATGAGTTCTGAAAAAAAAAAACCTTTCTTGCAAAGTCACCATTGTAAATGAGACCTTTGAGCTCAATGTTTTAAATTAAATTGTTACCATAAATAATATATAGCTCAATAAAAGAGGGTGAGGTCAACATGCCCTACTTTCCAAAGAGAGGATTTCTCTTATGTGTAAACCAAGCCCTGCCAGTATTGCATTAAAAAGGGAAACCAAGGAGTCATACAGGGTTTGGCCCCTGTTGAGGACTAGAAAAAAAAAAAACAACAAAAAAACAACAAAGTAATCACATCACAAGACATGTACTTCTACAATGAAGAGCAATTTATATGCTAGTGTGGTAAAATGACAAACAAAATTGCTTTTGTCCCTTTCAAAATATAGGAGTGAATTAAAGGTAAAAGAACAATGAGGGCGAGTAACTGTGTAGTACATAGACCTAGAGTAGTTGGGGGCAGCGAGTAAAGAGGTGAGTAAAAAATGAACAACTGTTTAGAGCATTTACATCTCTGACTGAAACTAATATTTTCAGATGGTAGCAGGTGTTGACTGATGTAATAGGACAGTATTTATTTGAAATGGTATAGGTCCACACTGCCATGAAGAAATAATAAGAAACAATGCATTGCCTGCTGGCTCTAAAGCCAATATGATTCTCTGTTTGGAGCCAAATAAAACATTATTTCCTGTTTTAAATATTTGAGAATGATACATTTTTTTTGTCTTGAAAAATGTCACCTGTATGTATTCAGTCAGGATAGTGTGAAAGCAAGTGTTCCCAAGCTGTGCCCACACAATCAGATTAGAAGATTACATGACTGTTCTCAACGGTTACACAAATCAGGGGATTCAGGCACTTTCCTAGAACACATATCACAGTAGTCTGCTAATCTTGGTTCAATAATAAACTTTAGGAAAGAAATTGTCTATTGTGGTTGAAGCATCGCGGTGTACAGTGAACAATTAAAGACTAAGCAGATATGGCCTTGTTTTCAAAGCGCTTCCTCCAATCTTTAATTCACTCCTATTTTTTGAAAGGAGAAAAAATCATGTTAATGTTACAAAATGACAAACGAAAGTCCTTAAGAGAACTTCAAATAAATAATATTGGGATATTTGGGAAACTGACCCAGGACATAGCACCCAGCGATGGAAATACTGGTAATTATATGATAAAACAGTCGGTGTGCAATATTAACTACATGGCTTGGGCCATAAAATCCAGTGTAAAAAAATGGATACACACTTTTGTCACGTAATGGGAAATAAAACAAGTACATATTTAAGTAAAAATCCAATTTGGTGTGGCATTATCTGTGGAGCTGTTCCTGCCAGTGCCCAGGGAAGGGGGTCATTGTGTGGAAATTCAGCGGGAACAAATACTTAGGAGCCCAATACTAAAGTCCAAATGTGTTAAATGCCAAATGATAAGACTTTCAATTAAAAATAACACCTCAAACTACTTGTAATAAAAGTGTGTGTGCCCCTATCCCCTTTTTATAGGAATTGAATCAGTTTATGGTCTGATACATCACGCTCAGAAAGGGTAAAAAGCAAAATCAATAAAGATAAGGAAGGCGAGGTGTGGAAATAGCCTTTTAGTGAATTAGAAAGGTAGTTTTCTTTCCAGCACATCATCAATCACTTTGTGTTTTTTTTTTTTTTTTTTATGTAAACAGTATGGTTAGAAAAAGTAAATGACAGTAAAACTTAGATCTAGTTTGTGACGCTGGAAAACCTAAACAGGAACACAAATAATGTGAATGTTCTTTCAGTACAGGCACCATCATGAGGTAGTGCAGGGTGAGTTGTGCAATTAGGAGCACCCTGGTTCAAATTGTGCTCTCTTCCTTGCAGGGAGGGCCTAGTTTATAGTTTTGTCTAGGTCTCCTTTTTATGCTCAGAGTTCTTTGTAAACATTTTATTAAAACCCTACAGGGGACATAGAGATGTCTCATAATAATGGGTGACATTTTAAGACAAATTCTCACAGGGAGGTGTCTAACACCCTAACCAGTTTACAAAAACACACCAGTAAAACTGCATGTTTGTCTACCTGACTGTCACAAAGACCGCTGCAGTGGGTGACGTCAGACCAGAAACACGAAATAAACGACAGAGAGAGGTGGAGTTTGGTGGAGCTGGGCGAATGCTCTCGCTCAGCATTTAATCGTGCACAGACAGACAGAAAATAAACAGTTGTAACAAACAAAAACACACAGGACACGGCACTGGTAGCCAAAACAAAAAGACAAACAAAACGGACTAACACTAAACAAAACATTGTGAGCTTCTATTTTTAACGATTACTATTATTCTTATTACCTCCGTCTTCAATCCCGTTCTCCACTCATCGAACACACCCCGAGTGGGTGAAAACATGCAGCTTTTATGCAGCCATACCGTGACTCGATTGCGAATCAGTCACTCTATTGGAGTCGCGGTACAACCGCACGTGAATTAATAAAGTGCAATTCCCCGTGCTCACGTATTATTACGTTTTACTTGCACGTGACGTGCTGTGCAATCCTTGTGCCTAAATACAAACATACATTTTAAACACTCGTGTTACACAGACCCGTTTATATCCCGTGTACCAATGACTATACATCAACATTAACACACAACATAAAATACACACAGGGGCGGGCACTTTGCCACACTGACCTAAAGCTACAGAGCCTGTGGCACTGTGTCCAAATACCCAGAGAGACAGTCGAATGCACGAGGCTTTCTTTTAGACTAGTGCCTGTGTTAAAATGTACCACATGTAAGATTTATAAACAAGAACAATTACATGTTGGTGATAAAACACTGGCAAAAAACCACAGCAAACAACCAATAAAATCACATTTTAAAAAGCTGCTGCAGTTATCGCCATGTTATCAATCCTTGCCATTGGTGTCGCAACATTTACAGTAATCGCTAACAGGTGTTTCCATAAATTTCACTGCTATCCCATATGTTCTGTTGATTTTGTTAAATCATAAGTACAACTCGGATTTCCATGCACGTTCGGGCTAATCAGTAACTTGTATGTGCTGACTAATGCAGGTATCACCTAGACCAGAAGAACAAAGCATGCTGGTCCCATTCACTTCTTTTCTAGCATGAGGAATAGGACTGCTGTTAATACTTTCCCCAGAGTCCCATAGTACACCACAGGCCATTTTGTGTACTTAAACTCATGTCTGTGATAGGTATGAGACCCTGCACATGTGAATAATGTATTGTTTCTTTGCTCTACAAATAAAGTTTGAAAATGTTGAGTTTAAGTTTGGCAGGGATGGGGTTAATTCTATTCCTGTCAAATCCATGTGCTTTGAATGTGGCTGGGTCTTGATTGATTAATTGATGACCGTATCATATTAGCTTTAAAGTATACTAAAACTGTTACTAGGACAGGGCCTCGGTAGCTGAATTTGTCTGTTTGTTTTTCTAGTCTGCCGGTTTATAATCGTATGGCTTTGATGAATACTGTCTACTCCAAACCTAAAATGTTGGCGTGTCAGTTATGGATAGGTGCAGTATGTTTTAGAACATGCATAGAATTTCATAAGATTCTTTAGAGGCATCCTCGTGATTCTGTGATTCTGCTGACAGCTCTTGAAATATGCATTGCATGAGAAGGGTGGAATGTGGCCAGTCACAGGAGATGACAGGCAGGGACTTCCTGTTAATTCCTCAGATAGAGAGAACCACTTCAACAGTTCAGCACAACCTGCCCAAGAATGACTGATTCGATTGAAGTCAGACTCTGAGACGAAGCAGCACATAACTTAAACTATAACTATATATATATATATATATATATATATATATATATATATATATATATATATATATATATATATATATATATATATATATATATATATATATTTATATATATATATGTGTGTGTGTGTGTGTTTGTGTGTGTGTGTACAGGGTGCACTTATTACTAGTAGAAATACATTGACTCCGTCTTGAATTTTCCCCATTCAAACGACTGACAAAGTTTCTCCTCATACACTCAATGCACCCATAATTATAGTTTAAATAACTCACTTCTGGGTGTCCGATTTATTCTATAATACATACTCTGTTTTTGCCTAATTCTTAATGTACTACCACTAATACTAAGCATGTATTATTATTAGGGCTTTTACTTGATTTAAAGATCTCACAAATGTAATTTATTGTCAATTGATTTTTCTAACCTTGCATTAAACATCATTGATTCATATAAAACCATGCATTTACTGGACAGTTCTTTCTTGCTGTATCTATATCTACCAATATATTTATAACTACTATTATTTTACTGGAATAGGCTATTACACTCTGCATAAGATATGTGGTTGATCTATTAGTTATTGATTCTTTACATGATGTGTTCACTTAAAAAAAGAAACAAGACACGATCAAAAGTGTAGTTGATCCATATTGCAGATGAAGAAGCACAACAACAACCCTGCTCCGCATGAGGGAGTTCATTGAGGAAAATAAGCAAGTCAGACAGCGAGCAGACGTGCCCCTGTGTGACTTGGCGGATCTGGAAATTACACCACCTCCAGATATGCAAAGAGCTCTACATTGTGTTTGACTGTTGAGAACGGCAGCTGATAATTTGCAAGCTCACTTTGCATGTTTATTTTTGTAATTTCAGTGTATTTACCCTTTTAGGTTTGCATAACCTAAAAGGTTATAAAAATAATCCTTAAAATAATCCTGCAGGTGAAATCTTCACAAAAGCCTGGACTATTGACGGGTTTTAGAAGAGCACCTGGTCCGGATTTGAAAATGTAACTTGATAAGCCATCTGATATCACTATAAAAACAGCTTTAAGTTTTCCTCAAATCCTGTTCAATTAAACAGTACAATATACAGTCTCCTGCGGTGTGCCACTGATGCCTTCCTACTTGAGGATGTATCCAAGTAAGCAAAACGATATATTTTGTTATACCAATCACATTTTACAGGAAATAACTATCGACATTAGAATCTTGAGGTAATAAAAACCAGTATTTAAAAACTATGTTGGGCTATGCTCAGTGTGGGTTAACGTGTAACAGTTTGCCTACTATGGGATTAGTGAGGTGTTTAGTCATTCTAAACAGCACTCAAATTTGTTTTCCACATAAAACTGATCTTCCTGAAATGTAAATCCCATTCAGGAAGGGCAAGCTGTCAGCCCCTTGCAAAAACTTGTTGCAACTCATATCATTGTACTTTTAGTGTTTTCAAAAACTGGCAAAAAGGTAGCCATGGGAACCACTGTTCTATGTGGTACATGTTAATCTCACAAGCTCAAAAATTGGTTTGTTGCCAGCAGTGAAAAGCTTTTTAAAACTGCCAAGATATTTAAAGACAGTGGTTTCCAAATGTACAACAAACTATCCCAGTATTGTTACATCACATAAATACTTGCAATTATTCCCAGCAACACAGTGTTGTGTTATACACTGCTGGCACTGTCCCGTCAGTGAGATGAGGTTAAAATTTGTAAAACCACAAATGCAGACAAGCCTGACTCTCTTACATAGTGGTTAAGATGCTTGCTTACGGTGTGCAGGGTTTGCGCCTAGCCACCACCCTGGTACACCAGCAATATCAGACCCTTTACAAATTGTTATTTTAAAATAGACAATTCAGTGGTAATTGGTGTTACGGCAACTATTGCTAGCGATGACACTAGGAATTATTGCTTTGTGTAAACTGTGCCTACAAGTTACACTTTTATTTTGTGCAAAATGTAATTGTAATTGTAAAGGGCAACGTGTGATTACATGTTGGCAATGAAAACGTGTTTAATCTTTAGGATTGATAAATCCTAATTAGGCTATTGTGTGTGTTGATATGTTGGTTAATGATTTGGGAGTAGACGCAGTTTCATTGTTTTGGGGATATATTTAGGGACCACCTGAAATTCTCTCACAAGTAGTCTCCGGCAGACCCGACAAAAAAGGTATAGTGTCTACAACTTTAAAATCTATGACCCTACCCTGTCTATCATTCACTGCTTCCCTAATCATTATGAAGTTGAACTTTCAATTTCCAATACATTTTCTTCACTTTAAATCTCTCCTTAAGGGGTTGTCTTTTAATCACAACTACAAAACACCATGCACACAACATATATAATACGCAAAATATCAGCCAAAAAAGTAGCATAGCAGCGCAAGGTTTACCTACCTACACACACACACACACACACACACACACACACACACACACACACACACACACACACACACACACACACACCTAACTGTTCTTTGAATAACCACAATTAGGTTTTCATCATCACTGTACATTATGGTTGTATTACTCTTTTGTCTTCTATGGGAACAAATCAAACACACCCAATTGAAAAAAAATCCTTGTGCAGACTTTCCTGTTAGTCGCTTGTTTGCACAGGGTGGCTCGGATTAAGCTGTGACATGTTCAACCTGATTCATTGTGCATGAAACTCAAGGTACTGGTAATAAATGTAAGTGTCAGACTTTTGGCAAGGGTATGAGTGTGTAATACCTGGGTGGGATTACCACTTTCTACTATGGCTCGAACCCTCTCCTTTTAATAGTTACTTAACTTGATGCTTATTGTGTATCACTATTCCCCTTTTAAGCGACCCCAAAGGATAATGGGAGCTCTGTTTATTTGGTAGATAACTGACAGGAGAGTAGACTGAAACCGATCGCTGAGGTTAAAGGGGGTAGAGTGCAATGGGCAGTGTTGGGTGATGTACTGCCATTGTAGAATCTGTTCCCTGTCGGTGGGATGAAATGAAGTTAAAAACTCAAGAGCAGACTCTTTTGCATAGTGGTTAAACTGCACGTTTGTGGTGTGTGGGGGTTGCCACTTGTAACTTGTGCTGCTCTTGCAAGTAGAAAACGGTAAATGCTTTGATAAATACCCCTTAAAATAAGATCGATTTCCTGGTACAGTATTTTAAAATAGTTCTACTGGTGCATTTTTTAAAGTACAGTATACTGCCAGGCTGTCATGCTTCAGTGTTTTTTCCTATTTTTCATTTAGTAGAATCATTTTATAATATAAGTTAATATATCATATGTAGGGCGTCTCCTATTGCAATTCTGCATGACACCCTACACACAAGGACTGTACTCAGGTACTTCTATTTAAATAAGTGTGTTTTTAACTGTAGATCTATGATGTATGTTCTCTGCAAAGGATGATGGTACACAGGAATTTGATGGAATGTTGATAAATCCTTAAAGGCTGATTTTTCCATTTGCAGATTCTAGTAACTTGAACAATTGCGCCAAGCCTGTGTGCAAACAAGACACAGTTTGTGATCAGATTTATCCTGGCAGTTTCGTTTACACAATGATTGCCTGTGAGGATATCTGAAGGGGTGTGAAAATCCCCAGATATTTAGGTGCACGTTTATTCAACAGCATTGAGAAGCACAACACCTTGATGCCTGCAGGTGATTAAAGGGTGAATTGCACCTTTAATGGAGTTACTTCCCCTTCTTTGTGCTGTATGAATCATGACAATCAAGTTTTAAATTGCTGCTTGTTGCTGTCATTTAAGATTTACACATCTAAATGTCCTTACATAAAAAAAAAAAAAAAGATTTAAGAGAATGTGGCTCATGTGAACAGAAAAAACTGCTTGGAAGTAGTTGCTCTAAGCATTAAATGATTAGATGTTAGGGTTATCTAGACTGCTGTGCAAATCATCTTGCTTTAAAGACAAGACAACTAGAGATGTTAGATGTTGGATTTCAAAAACAAGCAATGTTGAATAAAATAGTGCAAGGGCATATAATTTTCTCTAAGTTGATTATTGCAGAGATGTACAAAAGATTTAGATCCCAAATTCAGATTTTGCATCGTGGCTTGATTTTAATGTTGAGGATATATTTTAAAAACCACACTATAGATACACTGTGGCCTTCTCCTGGTAGCTGTACTGTAGGTCACATGGTCTGACTGAAGCTAGTGTAAGGCTTGTGCATTAACTGTCGACACACAATAAGTAGATTCAAAAGGCATTATTGGGAAAGCACATGGCATTAGGTGTACAGAGCAAAGAGGATAGTGCAGCTGTTTACCCTTGCTGGCAAGTCTCACTCACATTTCCCTCTCCTTCTCACTTCCTGTATCCCCCACATAAGGTAAAATCCAATCAATATACAGGAACCCTAATTAACGTGCATTAATTCAAACCTGTCATTTTAAAGGTGTAGACACCGCATTTGAAGATAGTGCAGCTAACACAAATGCCTTGTTTTCTGTCCTGCTCTAGTTCATTGAGGTACCAGGACGCAGCTACAATTTTGAAATTCAAGTAGAAAGTATAAAAAACGGAAGATTTTCAACATAATGAAATGGATTTTAAAGCTTTAAGTTTATTCTAAACACTTTTAATATTAAATGACCTAAAATACATCATCTGGGAGGGGCTCCAGAGTGGGGAATCTGGTAAAGGCACTCTGTGTGGGGTGCAAGATTTCAGTTCCAGGATACTCCACTGCCGACCGTGGACAGGAGTTCCCAAAGGGCGGCACACAATTGGCTGAGCACTGCCCGGGTAGGGAGGGTCTAGGTCGGCCAGGGTGTCCTCGGCTCACTGCGCACCAGGGACCCCTGTAGTCTGGCTGGGTGCCTGCAGGCCTGCCTATAAGCTACCTGGAGCTGTGTGGTCCCCCAACGCTTTAGCGCTGAGGTGGTTGCATGGCGGGCCTGCAGAGTGAAAAGAAGCAGTCGGCTGACAACACACGTTTCAGAGAATGCGTTTGTCTGTCTCCGTCCCTCCTGAGTCCATGTGGGGGTGGTAGCGGTGAGCCGTGTTGAAATAAAAAATTAAAAAATTGGATATTTTAAAACTGGGGAGAAAATAATAAAAGTCCCATATGTAACACAGGCCCTATTGGCCAATATCACAACACTTATCCCCACTGTGGGTGCTTTTCAATCAAATGAAAAAGACAGAGACACTGATTTCGTATAAAAGTCCTGGAAACTTTCAAGAGCAAGAGAGAACTGATATATAAAAACAATTATTTACAACAGTTATTTACAACCAGAATAACTCAATAATCAGGTATATCTAAAAATATAGCAAAAGATAATAACTTTAGTTCCAAAGGACTAGTATTACGTTGAGTAGTATACTATTAGTCATGGATCTAGATAGTAATTAGCATTAATAAGATGGATTTTTTTAAGCAAGTTCCACGAATAATATATATTTAGTGCAAGAAAGCCAATAGCCAAAACACAAAATGAATATATTATTAAAATGTCTCAAATAATAAACAAAGATTATACAAACTAAATGAAACATTCTAAGTAAAAGTGCAGTTAAAGACAACAAAGCAAGTGTAGCAAAACAAAACCATAAACCAAACACAAGCAAAAGAAAACCGTGGCTAATGCTCGTCCTGAAACAACCAAAAACAGTCACAATCCTGTATTTGATCATTACACATCACATGACCTGCATTTTATTCATTAAGAAAACTCAACTAGTCAGACACACATTAACAACAAAGCATGCATACCTGAGTTACAATGCATTGCACGATCACACTGAGTTACAATGCATTGCACGATCACACTGAGTTACAATGTGTTGCACAATCACACTCAGATCTCTTGCAGCCTCATTCCTAAATACAGTAAAAAAAGGAATCAGACACCTAAAACAAGTTCTACCACACATAGACTGGAGCATAGTGTAGGGCAATGCATTGCAGCATAGTGTAGGGCAATGCAATCTATCACTGGTGTCTGTCATGGGAACTGACTTGAGTGTCAGAAGTATTTCAAATATGAAGCCATGCCAAATGTTAGCTTGATCACAAATTCACATCAATGAGGTGAGGTAGCACTGCAGCATGGCATAATGGGAGTTTACATTAAAAGATTCCTGCAGCACATATCTTCAACACTGAATTTTTTTTCTCATGGGCACGACTACCAGTAACACATAGCTGTAGCTTATCTATTGAATGACTACAATAGCTGCATGCCACTGTCTGGACTCAGTGGAATGTTCTTGAGCAGCGTTACAAACCAGTGCCATGTATTGCATATAGCCTCTGACATCTGTAGTTTGAGACTTAAAGGTTCATAACTGATTGGAAACATGCTGGTGTTCTGGCTGGCTGTTATAAATTTGGAAAGGCATTCATGGGTGATTACTTTTTTGCTGTTTTGTATTCAAATTCAACAGCAATCATTTTTGACATGCCAAAGCAAGCGAATATGCAATTTGAAATAAATATGAAGATATTTTATCTGTACTTTAAAATATGCACCCATTTCGATAGGCTACACAGTATTGTGTAATTGTTGTGCATTTTATTTTGAGACATGGTAATTTGTCTTCATTTGCTGAAAAGTTTGTCTATTTGAACTGATGGGAATGTATTTCCTGCTGGGATAAACCATAGTTGTTTTTTTTTTTGTTTTTGTTTTTGCATTTTACAGCACTAGGGAATCACGCTGGATTGCATACACCACCAATCCATGGTAATTCAAGGATTACCTTTATAATAAATGGTGAATGGATTTGGATGCCCTGTAAAAAGCTCACTAAATCAGCCTGTTTCAGGTTCTTATAATAAGTGAGATAAAAAGACAGTAGGCCACTTATGAAGTCTCACGTTTGTCATGCGCTCTTGGAAGAGAGAGGTCTACTCTCATTGTGCTTATAAACTTGGAAGCCTTTGGGAGCAAAAGATGACAGCTGTTACACCACCATTGTTAAAATATGATACATATTTCAATATGGACCAGCCCTTAAGAGTGTGGATATAAACCCAGTTTTAGGACTTGGGACACTTAAATGCTGACTGTTGACACAGTTGTGCCCCTCTTCTAAAGGCCTATACAATGACTGCTATTTGAGAACTGTACTCTACTCTGCCAATTGTTCCCGGTTGCCATAGAAACACGTTTAGGCCTCTATCAGTTAGGACAAGGGTCAGGACATGAGGTTGTCATTTGGATCAGTTACACAGTGCCTGACATTCTCACAGGGTTTGCTGACTTTGAAGCAGGATCCAAATGCTTTAATTGCTTAATTCTTTCAATTATTTCCTCTGTTAACTGACTAAAAGATGAGTCAGTGAATATACTGTTTGGTCTCCAGGCCCGGTCATCTACAAGGCTTTATCCCCACGTTTGAACAGTGGGATAGGTACTATTTTGTCATGTGGTAATGTGACAACGTCATGCATATTTCACTAGTTGATAATAAACTCCTTGGGTAGACGTCAGCTGCCATTAATGGTCACTTTCCTGACTCTATAAAGATTAGAGCTCTAATAAAATGTAAACAGGCACATCAAACAGTGACTTGTTGAAGAATAGCTAAAATAGGAAAAGTGAAGGGAATTTGTCCTCTACATGGTTTGGTTCTCCTTACAACCACCCCTTGTGTTGCGTTAATGGTGTTAGGGAGTGTTTACAGTGACATCTCTCAATTGCTTTCTCTACTGTTTGTCTCAAATCAGTGTAGTCAGAAGGCAAGGCATTATTTCTATCAAATAATACATATTTTGTGATGTTTCTTTCACAACTAGTTTGTACAAAGACTGTGAAGACACGTGGGTGGGTGTCATTGGGCGGTGATGCAGTAGAACCTAGACATAGTCTATTCTCAGTACTTCTACACTACCTTCCCACTCAAACCAGAGGGTTGTGATTGTGAAACCCAATCGCAGGTAATGTTCCTTCCAAAGGGCCACACCTCTTAGGCAAACAGCAAGCCTAGCCCATGCCTGCACCCAGGAGCTATTTCTGTTCCTCGCCCAAAGTGAATCCAGATTACCAGCACACTCTTTATTAAACACAGTCACCAAGGGTCGTTGCTTCTGAAGTTGTGAGTTTCAATGCTTGTGTTTACTGAATTGACGGCACTATGGGTTTAGTTGATGACAGATGTACACACCCCAGTTTATCCTATCTCTTATTATATAAGGACTCTCAACTTTAGTCTTCAGTATAATGTGTGGTTTAGCATTATGAGATGTCATAATATTAAAGGGGGATAATGTGTCACCACTTACAGGCCCTTGTTGTTCACCTGCATGTTCATTTTATAATTTGTCAAATGTGAATGAACTGGGATTTTGTCAATTTCGCTATCTGATTGGATTCGCTTCATGATTTATAAAAAAAATAAGGAACAATTTTACTGTGAGTAACTGCCTTCAGGCCTGTATCCCATGCTTTGTCTGTGAGTTCTTTGTTACCTGGATTGTGCGGTTGTTTTATACTTGCATAGTCTTGAAAAGGGAGTTCCAAAGCTTTTGTGTTTGCAGTCACATACCAGCTCCACACTCTCCCATGGACACACTCCCAAACACACTCACATGGACTGGTCTTATCTCATGGTTCAGTGTCTTGCTGGTGTTTAATCTTGAGCAGCACTCCAAACTGGAGCCTGTGAAATACAATGTGCTGAAGTGACTGAAGTGATCTTGAGGACAGAAACATGATCATTGGGCTGGGAGACGGGACAGGCTGTCGGAATACCACTTGTTTGTGTTCTTGCCAGAGATGGTATACCTACTGAATGTGGTATATTTTAGGCAATGCTTTGTTTGGTTCAACATTGTTGGATTCGAAACACCATCATAAATGCTATGTAACACTGCATAATAATATATAAGACCAACATAATGTAAATGTATAAGTATGAACATTTTTGTCAAATGTGTTGTCATAACCATAATATAAACTCAATACTTGCATTGTGTTAATGGCTGGGAGTGAGTTTGTCAATTACCTGTTTGTAACGCATGTTATGGCAACATTGTATGAATACTTATGCTATAAGGTTTTCAAAGTGAAGATTAAACAACAATGTTAATTGCCTTTATGAAGTTATTATGCATTTAAAAATTTTTAAATAAAACTTCACTATTTTAGCTTTAGTTTTCACTGCCACTTGCAGGTGAATAAATATTACCCCTAACATCAGCCTTGACGCTTGACCAGCTGCAGTTATTGATTCCAATTTTAGTTTTTCAAAAAGCGATGCAATTTGGTGGAGCTCAATGAGCTCCGTGATTCACCAGGAAGCTATGACCAACAATTATTAGCGGGATTTAATATAATAATGTCCAATACTTAAACAAAATTATAATGGACAACTTTTTTTTCCAAATTTAAATGATTAACTGCCTGGTAGCGTCTTCCTCAGAATGTGCTACTTGCGGGATGGTCTGGCTGACATATGCCTTTCCCCACATTGCTTGCCGTTTTGAAGCACTCTACATTATGTATTCTCAAGTTTTAAGTTTTGGCTCCCTGTTAAATCAGTTTCCCCGCATCCTGACGAAACGTGCAAAACATTGATTTGTTTTTAACATTGTCAAGAAATGCCAGGGAAAATCTTTTAGCCACTGTTGGTTGAACTTCTATGTTCTTTTGCTACTTACAACTGTGAACATGCTGTAACTAGCATTGCCCTTCACTGTTAACTTTCGTCTTCTGACATACCTTCATTGCTCATTTCTTGTAAAGATGCCACATATCTGAATTTTGTTAATCGCGGTTTTCTTCTGAAACCTCTCCAGTCTCATCCTTTTCAAACTGTCTAGAAACGAGTAGCCATCGCACCGAGACATCAGTGAAATTGGCCGGTATGGGATTTGTAGTTTTTATTGTATGATTCAGTGGGCAGTGGAATAAATAAATTACATTCCGACTGAGCTGTGAAAGTTTAGGTCCTATACTGTGAGATTTGTTTGTTTGTTTATACTTTCAGCAGATAAGAAACACTTTTATTTTTTATAGTCCACCTTTAGGAATGTCTAGTAGAACATGTGCGCCTAAATTAAAACGTACATTTCCACAAGCTTTTTTTTTTATTCTCATATGCTGAAACTGTTGGGATATTTTCATCTGTGCTACTGGATGGCACAGAAGGGTCTCCCTGCCAGCCGTAAGAAAAATGGTTGTATGGGTATGTAGTGCTTATTTGATTTTGTCCCGAGATCCACCAAAAATATTTTCCAATCCACGTATTGGCCACCACTAGCCTACATTAACACCTCGGCCCATTGGGGAGATATATGCCTTTCACAGTCATTCGCTGAAGCCTGTTATCTGTTCAGTACTGTTTGTGTTTTGTTTTTGTAGACCCGTATGGACTGCAACAGTGGGGTCTCAAGGCACGAGCAAGCAGAAGGTAAAAATGAATCATGATTTTTATAGGTGTTTCACAGTGCCTGTAAAGACAGTTTATTCATACATTGTTGGTTATCTGGGTTCAATTACATTTAGAGAGAGATGTCAAAACAGAGGTATCTGACTCCCGTATCACTATAAAAGCTTCTATCCATAAATTGATGTCATACACATCCCCTCATGTATGACATTATTATTATTATTATTATTATTATTATTATATTATTATTATTATTATTATTTGACAGGAAACTATTAAGAGAACGAGCAAATTATACTATTAGCGAGTTTCAACTCAAACTTGGACGTCAAAACTAGTTTTAGTTCCAAGAACAGTAAAACTGTTACATTTTCTACTTCACTACAGACAGAACTTTGCACAATCAGAGGCTATTGAAGTTTGGAGATTCAAGTGAAAATGGCCACACGCAGTATTAATGTTTTACCAAACCCAATTTTAAAACGATGTCGGATCATAGTCTCTGGAGTTTTTCTTGGTCTACAGGTTATCTAGGTTATCTATCTAGTTCGAGTATGGGTCAATTTGTTTGTGTACTGCAGATTGGATAAAGGGCAGTTGATCCAATCTGGTATGTGTTGGGCACTTCTCATTGTTCAAATGCAGATGATTGCCCTGAAATTTTTTTATCTGATTATTGTTATTTTCTTCATATTAATGCTTCAGCAACCTTTTTAAAGAAACTATACAACCAGCACTTAATTTGTATTTTAATATTAGTCCAGCTGCACAGTTTGAGACTTTTGAATATGCTAATTTTGAAAAAGGCATTTGGTTTAAGATTATAAATCGCATATGCCAATTCAAGCAATCACAAGTAGGGACTAGTTAAAATTGTACAGATTACTGTTCATAGAACATGCAGCACAGTTCCTGAGTATGATATTCATTTTTTGTGATTTAAAATAAGTTAATTTGTTGTTATGTATTTGTGTACAAGCCAATTTTAGATTTCCTAGCAAAGTACTGTACTGCATCTAAATCTAATTTAATAAATATCTCTAAATCATCTACAGGTAAATATGGTAACTTGAGATTAAAAACTATTCTGGTTTGCTATTACTAGCATTAGAATGAGACCTTTGTATAAAATATTGGTCCACTTGAGCTGGAATGACCCATGTTTAAAAAACACATGCTGTAATTCAATTGCTGGTGTTTCCGGATGCCACTGACTAAGACAGTACTGCTAGACTTTATCATGCAGCTTTGGACGTGTTCTGCAATGGTGTGTAAAACTGAAACATAGCCTTGGTTATAGCAACCAAAGGGAACATAGTCTGATTTCATATAAACTTGAAGCCAATTACATTGATTTGTTTTAATTATTTTTAAAACATGTATTAGTAAAAGAGGCTTCACAGTGGTTTCAGTGCCTCCTTGTACTGGACACTGAGGAGGCATATTTCCAAATGTACTGCTTTTAATTGCCATTTTTTTCCCCCCTGAAAAGGAGAAACTGGTAGTTTTACAAAAATAGAAACTAACAACAAAATGGTACAATTCAAGGTTCCTTAAGCACTCTTTCAAATTGTACATAAATAGAATTTTCTCCTTTCAAAAAGTAAGAGTTAATTAAAGACTGGTTGACACACTTTGGAAATGTATTTAATCATCATTTTTAATAATTATAACTGAGCTTCTGTGCCACATTCTTAGCAGTTTGTTTGTTTTGTGAGAGAATAACTCCAGCGTTTACTAAGTGCTTGCTCTTTCGGATTGCATTTAAGGTTTGGCATGAGGTACGTCAAAGTCAGTCGGACCATTTATTGTTCTGAAATGATTGGCTACTTGACAGATGTGTTGAATTGATCTACATACACTGCTGGGTGAAGCAATCGCAAGTACAGATATGTTGGAGCATTTTACAGCAGAGAATTCTCCCTGAGTTCATTATCCCTTAATTTTACCCCTGGAATAACCCTACGTGGTTGATACAAGCCAGGGTGATTCCACAGTGCTGTAAAATGCTCAAAACAAGTTTGTCTTGGTAGAGTATAGATTGATTAAACCAATCCCTTAGCTTCTTACAGTCTTTACATCAGTGATGATTGAGTGTTTAAAATGATAGCTGTTTCTGTATTCTCAATTCTATTATATGTAGTCCAAGGGTTACCGCTTGTATGAATTGGTTTCAATACCACAAGTGTTGACAGACACAAAAGATCAGTTTGATGTTTCCACCTGGTTAATTCCACTGTTCAGCTGTACACGTTTCTTCAACAGCCACATTGCAAACAAACTGACTAAATAACCACTCTGTACCTGTCTCCATTAACGAAGGCCTTAATAAAGCTTATTCATTAATAAGTCTTTAACACAGATTACAATACAATAACTTTGATAAGCATACTGTGTTCTAAGATAGCAATACCTAATGCTTCGTGAACTGCGAAAGTAATAGAATTAATCAAATAGGCTTTTAAGAAAGTCCTTTTTGTTAAGGACAGAACTGTTTTTTTTGTTTTTTGTTTTTTTTGTTTTGCAAAAAAAAAGGTTTTAACAATAAACCCTGATTAAACCCCCCTGAAACAAAGGGAGCATGTGTTTATTGTAGAAATGTTGTAGGTTCACCTGCCCATATTAGTACTGCAATTTATTATATTTTGTTAAAGCAGTTTTCAAGCCTGTATGAAAAATAAAAACTCAAAAAACTAACTCAAATAACAGACAGAGTGGTGAGGGTATGGAATGGGTTACCTAGTCATATTATTGAAACAGGATCATTGATCTGAGATCAATCAGCTACTAAGAACCGAACAAGCCTGGATGGACCAAATGGTTTCCTCGCATTCCTAAATGTTAAAATAAAAGCCATTCAACGACTGCAGTCACATGGTATGTTGATTGAAACCCAACAGCATTTTCGGCAGGGCATGGTTAATACAGTTTAGTCATATACCTTAGTCAATGTCGGTTTCAAAACCAAGGACACACTTTTCTATGTGCTTTATGTATTCTACTATAAAGGTGTATGACTGTGTGTCACAAAGACAGCCGGAGTGGGTGAAGTCAGACCAGAGCCAGGAAATAAGCAAGAGAGAGGTGTGATTTGGTGGAGCTGAGCGACTGTTTTTGCTCAACATTTAATAAACAGAACAGAAAATAAAAAGGTTGTACAAAAAAACACCAAACACAGGACATGGCACACGTCACCAAAACAAAAAGACAAACAAAACGGACTAGACAAACACAGTGAGCTTCTATTTAACGATTCCTTTTGTTATTATTTCTACCTCCATCTCCTATCCCGTTCTCCACTCACCGAACACCCAACACCGAGTGGGTGAAAACATGCTGCTTTTATGCAGCTGTACTGAGACTCGACTGCTAATCAATCATTCAATTGGAGTCTCGGTACAAATGCACGTGAATTAATAAAGTGCAATTCCCCATGCTCACATATTATGACTTTTTACTTGCACGTGAAGTGCTGTGCAATCCTTGTGCCTAAATACAAATATACATTTTAAACACTCGTGTTACACAGACCCGTTTATATCCCGTGTACCAATGACTATACACCAACATTAACACACAACACGCAACATATAACAGAAAATATACACAGGGGCGGGCACTTTGTCACACTGTGTAAGACGATCATTTATTAGATAATGCTTCATCATATTTTAGATTTCATCATATTTAGATTAATTTAGAACTTCTAAAATAAACTTAATTTTGACAGACGTTTCAATGAAGTCTTTCTCAACAGAGAAGACGACTAAAGTGTTTTACAATCGTTACGGATGGTAATCTGTTGGGTTAATACTTCAACGCCACACAGTTACCATTTTTGTTGATGTGTCCTTTTAGTAAGAAAGCTCTGCATTTAGAGTATACAATATGAAACACACTTCTCTTGTTAAAATTGTGGCATACTAGGGGAATGCATAATAAAGCTGTGGGACCTGTCAGAGGGGATTCCTAGTGATCCCCAGCACAGACTGGGCAATGGGACCTGTCAGAGGGGATTCCCAGTGATTTCCAGCACAGACTGCTGTGGACAATATTGATATATGCATTTAATTTACTGTTCCAATAACTACCCAATTCCTTTTTAACTGTAATTCCAACCCCCCCCCCCCAATGGTTACCTGTGCTATACATTGCCTTCACTGAGTATTACCGCACCTTGCTATGCTTTTACCATTGTATTACATAATATACTTTTATATAGGTTACATAATGTACCATCGAGACCTCTGTCTCTTGAGCAGTAATTGTTGTTTTCATGGACTGTAAGGCACAAACTTGTAATTATTTATATAGTGGAACTGCAAAATACTTGTGCCTCAGACTGTTATTATTAGTACTGTATTATTAATAATACTTAAACATACATACAAAAATGCTAGCAATAAATAATTATTGACGTCTCTCTTGACATTTTGGGCCCTGTGTGCTAATTCAACCTGCCCTGAGAATAAAGACATTGGGAAAGATATTAAGGGAGCATCACACCTTTTCAGATAGAGCCCCTGTCACACTGGCACTCCTATCCGGGTCTCGACCGGGTTCTGGCTACCCTAGTCACAATCCCATGTAGTGTGAAACCACGTAGCTGGGTCATACCTGGGTTGACCCGGGTCACAGTGACCCACCTCAGGATGTGGGTTGACATGCTTTGACAGGGTTGAGCGAGACAAAATGCATGATGGACATTCATAAGTTGACACTGTAACACGGATGAAGAAACATTTGTTCTAATCAACATTTGAGTGGACATTTCAAACCAGAGAATATTGGATGGAAGCATCAGTAACAAACTGCTTCCGGGGCATTGATACACACATTGTGTACTTGCGTCTGTCAACCAGGTCAACCCTGCTGTGGAATCGCGTAGCCGACCCAAATGACCGGTCCTGACCCGGATAGAACATGCCAGTGTCAAAGGGGCTTAGGATGGAGATACAATAGCTATGGGAACTATAATGTTAATAACACGTTACTTTGATAAAGCAGTCTATATTTGATGCTATAATGTAGTTCAGTAGTTGCCCACAAGAGGGTGTTGTACAAAAGTGTTGGAGACGGAGGAAGGAGCCCACGCAAAATTTAAACAAGTCCCTACAGGTACTGCACAGGTTTTGCCCTATTGATTTTCTTTAATAATAATAATAATAATAATAATAATAATAATAATAATAATAAAATATAATTAATGTATGTCTCTGGTGTTCCTTATGAATATCAGTTGTTCACGACAATGCTGAATTTGAAACATTAGTCGTTCGATCAATCAGTCATTCAAAAACAAGACGATTAGATATAACCCTTTGTGATATCTCGTGTAAACTGTTGTTCATGCAGCACCTTCGATTTTATGGTGAGCACCTTGAAAGGAGGATTTTTTAAAAAGACGATGCTATGGTGGAAAATAATGTTAAAACCAGTTCGAAAGCTACCTTACAGGAGCGGTTTAGTGAACTGCAAAACAGTTGCTATGCTGTTTTAATGGGTGAACGGTTCAGCTTTAATACCAAATTCGTGGCCACTGTAACTGCAAAACTGATTTGCAGCAGAGCTGTGTTACATTCATACAAACCATAGGTGCAGTTATAACCTGTTGTGGTATTGTCAGTGACTTAAATAGAAGTAAGTATTATTATTATTATTATTATTATTATTATTATTATTATTATTATTATTATTATTATTATTAAAGTATCTAACGCCTTCATTTATAATCTTAGTATTTTTTTCAATATATTATGTGGTGCAGTGTAAGTTAAATATTGCATTGTAAATGGAAAAGGTTGATGGATTGCTCTCCTTTCAAAAAATAAGTGTTTAAGGGACTGCTCAAACTACTTATTGAAGCGCAGGAGCTGGTTAAATACATTTGCCTTGTTTTTAACGTGACTAGATGCTAGAACCAATATACTGTAAACCTATTGTCAGCAGCTTAGAGGTGTGCTACGGTACCAACACAAAAACCATTCAACTGCCTGTAGAAACACCCAAAAGACTGCTGTCGGGAATTAATCATGGACGAATGAAAATACATATTTATATTGCACTGAGAAAGTAAACTTGGTACATTATTTATTAAAAAAAAAAAAAAAAAAAAAAAAAAAAAAAAAAAAAGGTTTGTGCAGCTTTAGTGCCAGCGAAAATCTCACTGGTAGTAATATATGCACATTTTTTCGAGCACATTTTACTGATAAAAAATTAAATTAAAAAATAAGTTGTCTCCAGATCATCGGGGAAATTAAAGAAACATATCTAAATAAATACTACTTTCCAAATAAAACCTTCAAATATATGCATTCTATTTTATTTCTAGCACTATTTTTAAATAACCGTTTTTCTAGAGGAAAAAATGCCATTATATACATTGCTTAATACGTCAAAGTCCTAGATTTAATTTATTTTAAAATTAAAGTAGCTTACTGTTCTACAAACCGCACTCCCTAACAAAACGTTTTATGTTTCGTTTTATCACAGTTTCTTCACGCATGAGAAACCTATGCGAGAATTTTTTTTTTTTTTTTTTTTTTTTAAATGGGAACAGATCTTTCTCGTCACGATCCACCCTCAACCCTAATCTATCCACCCACGGAGTTTTGACATCGCTCTCTCTGCATTCCATTCAGTGACGTCGAGGGGAAGGGCAGGAAACTTGTGGTTAGATCTTATAAAATTGATTGTCTCCGACTGGCTCTCACATCAAAGATTGGAGGAGCGTGCAGTACAGATTCCCTTAGAAGGGAAACTTCATTCAGTAGGGATACTGAGGCACGAGCTGGTGGAGATCCAGAGGAAACTGAACTGAACGCTTCAACAAAAGAACTTGGGATCTACAAACACACTTGGGGGCTTTATTTTTCATCCCAAACAGACAACAGTTATCAAAAGTAAATACATAAAACATGAAAATGTCATCGCTTGAACTGTCCGAAGTGCTCAAAGAAGGAGAACTGGAGAAAAGGAGCGACAACTTGCTTCAGTTTTGGAGAAAGAAGACGTGCGTCTTGACTTCAGACAGCCTGAACATATATGCTGACGGCCAGAAGAGATCAAAAGCGAAGGAGCTGAAGCTTGAGTCCATCAAGAAAGTGGACTGTGTGGAGCGGACCGGCAAATTCGTCTATTTCACCATTGTGACCACGGACAACAAGGAGATCGATTTCAGGTGCTTCGACGAGGGCACCTGCTGGAATGCCGTCATTACCATGGCGTTAATAGACTTTCAGAACAGAAAGGCGATCCAGGACTTTAAATCGCTACAGGAGACAACGTCCCCCGGACACCAGGAAAGACACCTGGTAAAGTCTCTGTGATACCCTTACCCGCAAGTGATCAGATACAATCAATCTGGTAAGTTGGCTTATTTATATTTATTTTAATTCAATAGTCCTTATGAAGTCCTTCATTATCGTTTACGTACGCTGTATTTCAACACGTGTCCGATAATAGAAACCTGTGTAATATTTTCTAGACCAAAGAACATCTTTAATAGTACAATCCTTGGAAAAATCTCTGAGAGCCCTATTACAGTATATGGAATACTTCGCTTCCAGTGTGCAAAAGAAGGCTACACTTGTGTAATATCATATTTGTTATACATTAATTTACAATATATATTTTATTATTGGTTACAGAATTGAAAAAAGGACCATGAAGAATATTTGGACCAAACGAAGACGTCAAAGGTCTGAGGATGAAGGATTGAAAAGGATGGAACCCGTCCCTGTGGACTTCCGAGAGCCGAACTTGGAGCTGAAGAATGCATGGCATATAAACAATTTGCTTTAAATTAAGCCAAAGACTGAATTCTAAACTCACAAAGCTACCACAGTACTGTACACTGTGGTGGAAACGCTTCGCAATCCTGCAATATATAATATGAGGTGTATTTATTTATTTGTTTGCAAGAAACTGTCTGCGCATCTGTAGGTCTTGTTTAAATTATTCATATAGTAACGTGTATTTATTTTAATAAAATGTTTTTGGAAAAAAAACATGTGTCATATACAGTATTTTAATCTGAGGTTCATCTGTATTATTTATACATGTGTGGAAAGTGGAGCCTCAAATGTAGACATACAATATCGACCACCATTGGAAGTGATTGTTTGCTTTAGACAATTTATTCCACATTACCAAATAATCATACAATGCTTGAGAAGCTGAACTAAAGGACGGGGTGTTCAGATCATTATTGAGACACCAATGCTATTGAGTCAGTAGCGGCACAATGAGTTGCACTTTTACAGGTCTTATCAGAGTTCTAACCTTGCCCATTGATAAGTGACTCATTCTTCCTGTGACACCTAGTTTGATAAGACTTATTAGTGTCGGTGAAGCCTTTGAAGCCAGTTCTGTAGCTGGGAAGTGTTACAGCTGTGAAACATTCCTGTCTGATTGTTGCCATGCCGCCAGTGTTTTAGTAGAGAATGTGGAAGTAATTAAAGGGGGCGTCTGAGGCTAAAAACCACCAGATCTAAATGAGTCAGTCGCTTTACTTCATCAATTTATCTGAAGTACACTTCAGGATTATTAACCTTTGAGTCTTGTGCATTTAAACCAAATCATTCTCTTAATGTAACACATAGTCTGCTCACTCGGTTTCCCTAGTCCTCATTTGTAAATATTTCACTTATTCTATAAATGGTCGTGCATACACACATTTCTTTTGCCGATATTAGTCATCATGGCACTATTAATTTGTTTTTATACTCTGTAGGGAAAATTAGGAAGTCTGCAAAGTATGACAATGGTCCCCAGTTGTATGATTATAATGCATGGTCAAATATTAGTCTTTTTAAAATTGTAATTCACGGGCATATGCAGTGGAGGTGGGTCTACATTACTTATGTACTGTGTGTATACAGTAGGAGAGGCTTATTAATGATCTTCCCTGCCCCCTAAAACACACATGTTGAAGATTCTAAAATTCCCTGGAGGAACACATTAAACTAACATTATTTTCTTTGACTGATGTGCAAGTTTTGAGTAGCTACCTGAGCGCCAGCTGATCAAAAGAAAGCAGATTAAAGCAGCCTTTGAAAGAATCAGTGAGGGATTGAAATAAACATGAAGCACTGCAGCTATTAACCACCATCTATTAGAAAAAATAGATGGCCAGTATAAAATTGCACTAAAAACGACTTGGACAGTTACTGTAAGTTTTTAAATAACCACAGTCTTCTAAATAGCTCAGTACTGGGTACTTTCACAGTACATTAAGTAGTTTGAAGATATTACAGAATTAGTATCTTCAATTAGTGACTGTTGTTGAGCTACAAAATCAAACCTGGAGGGCACTAAAGTACTTTCATCTAAAGAATCTTTCACTAAAGAATCTCTTCATACAATTCAATGTGTTTTGCTTAAGGTCACTATTTTACATTTTTACAAAGTTGTTGGTATTTGGTTTTCTATCAATCAAAATGTTTTTGAAGGTTTCTGGAGACCTGTACAGAAATATGTTGAGTTGTGTGGGACTAGGTGGGGGGTGAATCTGCATGGTTGGTTGTGTGCTGCCCCTGGGGGCTCCTGTCTATGGTTGGCAATGGAATAGCCTGGACTTGAACTTGTGCTGTCCAGGCTATGGGTTGCATCCTGCACTCCACATGGAGTGCCTTTACTGGATGTGCCACTTGGGAGCTCCCCTATTTAAAATATTTTTAAGTAGTACTGCATAAAGTTTAGTAGCAATAGCAAAAATGCAATCTACATTGTGGCAACACTGCCGTTGTTTTGACCAAGTTCTGGGAAATAGATAGATGAAATGGCCTCAAGGATATCACTGACTAAAATGTATGTATGCCGTTTCAGAGGCCTTATTTTTACATTCATACATTGTCTTTTTTTCTGACCCAGATGGGCATAAAGAAGACAGATTTAGTGGGTTTTCTGCTCAGTTTTTAATATCGCTGTTTCCTGTTGAAATTGTGTTTTTGTGGTGTTTAAGAAGTGAAAACTGGTCTTAAAAGCCTTCCTCTTGTACTGATTGGTCACCTTCCTGGCTTGGGACCTTTGTAAAGAGACAGGTTTGTTTAAGATTTTCAGTGCCTTTGGTCATTTGAGCATCTCTCCGAATGTTTTCAACAGAACGATGTAGAAGAGCCATTTTTACCAGACAGGCATTAGCTCAGATAGGGTAAGAACAATATTCGATTTAGTGTGATAATATTGATAATTTGTTAAGTCTTCAACATTTACAACACTGAGAAATTATTAGCGATAATCCTTTTTCTGACAGTCACCTAATAGGATCAGCAATCCTGCTTCAGAGTTGTTTTGTTCATCTCTCTTCCTGTAGACAACAAATTAATCCATAAAGAGATGCCCGCGTGTGTGTGTGTGTGTGTGTGTGTCCAAATTGGGTCTAAAACCAAACTGCTTATTATTTCAAATACTACTTTAAAAAGTCAATAAGAGTCTGGTAACTCAAGTTAAAGTTCTCAGCTACAATATTGAATTCTTGTTTAAAATCCTGGATCTTCCATGCTGTGGCAATGTTGCCCCGCCCCTATGCGTATTTCGGTGTTGCGTGTTGTGTATTACTGTTGGTGTATAGTCATTGGTACACGGGATGTAATATGGCTTATGCGCATGAGTGTTTAAAATGTATATTTGTATTTAGGCACGAGGATTGCACAGCACTTCACGTGCAGGTAAAAAGTAATAATACGTGAGCACGGGGAATTGCACTTTTATTAATTCACGTGGAGTTGTACCGAGACTCCAGTTGAATGACTGATTAGCAATCGGTACAGTTGCATAAAAGCAGCATGTTTTCACTCACACGGGGTTGTGTGTTCGGTGAGTGGAGAATGGGATTGGAGATGGAGGTAACAGTAATAATAATAGTTATGGAAATACCATCTCACCGTGTTTGTCTGTGTAGTCCGTTTTGTTGGTCTCTTTGTTTTGGCTAAAGTGCCGTGTCCTGTGTTTTGTCTTACAACCTTTTATTTTTCTGTTTGTTGAATCATTAAATGCTGCGCGCAATCAAGCACTCAGCTTCACCAAACTCCACGTCTCTCCGTTTATTGTGTTGGTTCCTGGTTCTGGTCTGACGTCACCCACTACAGCCGTCTTTGTGACACATGCTTACAAACTATTCCAGCAAAAATACTTCTGAAAGCTATTTGTGAGGAAGTGAGGTGGCAAAGAATTTTGGCGTTACACTGTACAAATAGTTAGTAAGCATGGCAAATCTATATCACATAAGTTAATGAAATTAAATAATAGAAAAATAACATAAAGTTTGAGTAAAACATTACAGTCACTTGTATGGTAAACCATCTGGGGAGAATAAAGCATTGTGGTAAGCTTGTTTTGAGGTTCCAGTGCTGCAAAGACTAATACAATGTGCTTAAATCATACTGCATTCTTTTTGAGCTAATGCACATTATACACATAAACAAAACCTGGGTTTTTGTGTCATTTATACGGTTCAAATTTCAGCTTTGATGCTCTTTAGTTTTTCTGAAGTTGCTTTTCAAGAGGTAGAGAAAGAGCAGCAGATTGACTGAACACTGTATGTAACCAAATACCAAGACGCTGTAATTCTGGTGTAAAAATCCTCCTATGGTTGGACCGACAGTGCGGAGCAGTGCCTGTACTGAGGAACAAAGCCCCAGCATTGTACCTGGAAAACAAGACCACATTCAATGAGAGTCACCTTACTGTACAGTAATGGGAGATATTCAACTGAGTTAATAAAATAAACCTTTCAGGAGCTTTTTAAGTTTATTCTGTAACAGTTTAGTCTGTAACTAAGGCTTTTAAACTTAAAAGGGCAACTTTGTACAGTTGTGCAACATTAATTACCTAAACTAATGTGTTCTTCTTGTTTGTGTCATTTTCTGTTTATGACATCACAAACAGTGGCGCCAATAGAATTCTCAGAATCACATCTAACCTCCAACATGTTTTATATATTTGCATCTATATGTCTAGTCATTTACCATCTGGGATAATGTTCAGTAAGAAAGAGGATTTCAGGGGGTTTATAAGAAGCCAAAAATGTTTCCATTATAATTGCAGTTTAAATATTTTATTTCCCCTCCCATAAACACAGGTGCTGTATGTATACTGCTGATAACCGGTTTTGAAATTTAAAAAAACATATATTTCTTATGATAACACTTTCAAGACATTTAAGCACTATATCTGGCTGATGTGGTAATACAGTTCAATTTTCAGTAATAGGGCTTTAAAATAACATGATGTGTTTTACTTTTAAGTGTTTTTAAGTTCTGAAAACTCACCAGAGTAAGAAGAGGGAACGCTCTTGGTGAGATGGAAGTCTGTGATGATGTTGAATGTACACAGAGAAAACATCATCGGTATGACGATTGCACAGAACACTTGCACATTTGTCATCAGTGCCTGCAATATAAGCAGAATACAATATTAGAGCTGAAGCAATGCTGGGAATGAGAAGAGGCAGTTTGGCAAAGCAGACCACTTGTAATGATATCCAGTTTCACTGGACAGGATTGAAGTAGCCTGACGAGGCCATGCAGAGACCAAGAGAGAGACTGGGCCCTTGTCTCAGGGGTTCAGTAAGATTTGGTTCTTGGGTTCGGCCAGTGAAAACAGGATTCAGCAATGGAATCTGAGGCTGCCCATTGATGTTCTCTGTCCCTCTGATCAGTAAGTGGGTTGCAGCGGTGAAGCTGATTTTAAATTGGGTGGAACAGGGGCGAAATTGATGAAGAATTAAATTAACTACCATTCATACAAAGTAGCTTGTAAACTAGGGTTGTAAAATTTTTAGACCGTAATCAGAAATGTAATTATCGTCAATCATGTTCAGATTCTTTTTAATTGCAAATCTTTTTTTTCTGGTTTGTAGTTCTTTCTCTCTCTCTCTCTCTCTCTCTCTCTCTCTCTCTCTCTCTCTCTCTCTCTCTCTCAATTATTTTCCATCTGCCTTTTACTTGTTACCCTTTGTAAAATACCACTGTTCTCTTCCACAGCAGTAGAGGGACTGATTTCAAATCATTTTCTGATGCCGTTTAACTGCATTGCACTTAACACCCCTACAGCGTCTCTTTATGGACAAATCAGTTGTATACAGGAAGAACTATAAAAATAAAAATCTCAATAGCAGTGGCACTGATCCTTTATAGCTATAGATGACTGCCAGCAATATGTACATCACCATAACCAAGACAAATCATTGATAATATTACGATTCTGGGAGAGATTGTCAGCTCATGACAAAATGCTTTTAATAAAGACTCTTTTGAATAGGGGGAATAGGAAACTCTGGACACTTGTTTCACAAAGCTGATAATTACACCTTGAGGATACATGACATCCTGCAAGCAGTAGACGAGAAGAGTGGGAGGGGAGGTTAGGGGGCAGTTTGTGATGCTGATTCCTATAGCAACAGATTAGCATAGCAGTGCAGGAATGCGAAATATGCGGCTGGTAAACTTCTAGAGTCTTCTTGTAAGAGTGCTAGGTGGGTAAAAGTTCATTTTCTTTTCCGGCTTTGTTAGATTGTGCCTTTTGAAAGGATTTTGATGTTTTAGTGTGTCTGTGTGTAAATTATAAAAAAGGCTCAAAGGTTAAATGTTTTACGGTCATGTGCTCATCAATATGTTGCTGTAGGACAGCATGAGTTTAATGGCACAATCTGACCAATGCACTCCAACTTCTAGAACTCTCCACAATCGTGCCTATGGTCACAATTTCTTAAATGTATTTTTTAGAATGATGAAACTCTATTTAAAAGGTGATATTGTTTAAAGATGGAACTCGTATTAAAAGATGAAAGCAAAGCAGGAAAAATAACCTTTAATGAGCAAAACTGAACAAGGGGGCCTACCTCGGATTTGATATAGGGATAAAAAAATAAAATAATCTGACAGTAGACAGTTTTATTTCTGCAGCTATACCCTTTGGTAGTTCCATTAAAGGTGACAAATCTTCCATAGTAAATATGTATGTTTTGGCTGTGACTTGTAGACAAAATTACCATTTTATAGACCCTTGTCTTTTTCAGGAATACAACAATAAACCTAGAAGTTTCCTAGGAACAATAAATGTAATGCTGAAGTTTCTTCTTGATGAGTTTATAGCATTACACTGGTTCCTCTTGGACAGTCTGCCTTTGTTTAGGCACTGGCTTTATAACAAGTCCCTCAGTGTTCATGGTTAAAGCTTTAACTGCCTTACAGTACAGTGAGGCCCTTTCAGAGGGCTCCACTGGAGAATAGCAGACCCTTGGCACAGGCCTGCATCCTTTACCGTAACTGGAATAACCCATAATGTGAACCATCTGGTTTTGCATTTGAATTGCTGCTTCATTGAGCTGGAGTTAATGTCAAGAGTTTTCCTGTCAGAGTAGACTCTTAATTCTTTGGTGTGGGGATTCTGACCTTGTGGTCAATACTTGAAAGCAACACTCGATATTCTAACTAATGTATTCTTGTTCTTGTTTAAATTATCTTTGTGTTATTTTCAGTCATCACATCTTGGTGACTTTTTAAAACTCAGATGTTGAAAGCACCATTGTGACCACAATAGAGCTCTTGGTATCATACCCCCCAACTACATCTGGTACACCAGAGTGTAACCATTAAACTGTCCCCACCTGCAACACTCTGTTCTATGTAGTACTTCTTACTGATATATATCTTGCATCTACTTTAGGCAGAGTTTTCCAGAGGGGACACCAGATGTACTTGGAGGTCAGACATGATTCTGAAAGCTCTATTTTATACTCGTTTTAAAAAGTCACCAGGATGAGATTACTAAAACAGAAAAATAACACAAAGCAAATTTTTAACCACAAGAAAAGTACAGAATTTAAGGATTCATTCTGCTGTTTCATACCTGTACCAAGTCTAGGTAGGAAGGTCTGATGATAATGGACTGAGAATTCAGAACACACTGACATTCTGTAATATTTTAATGAAGACCTACAGCTTACCTGAGCCAAACCCATAATGCTAGCAGTGCCTATTGACAGCAGTACCACGTTCTTTCAGAATATTTACCCGTCAACCTTCCAAGGACATGAAATACCTCTGTGTGGCCTTTCTGGTTCTATTTGGTGCTTCTCCCAAACTCAGCATGATGAAAGGCAGTGATATACTCAGCCAAACACAGTCCTGACCTCAATTTCCACTCTACATTTCATTTGAAATAAGAGAAGAATTGTGGTGATTCTTTCTCCCCACAAGCTCCCCTTTGAAATTGCAGCAACAACAAAAAAATTAATTGATTAGTTTGTGTTTCATTCTGGGTTCTCTGCAGTTGCCCGTGGTGAATACAGGTTGTCTGTCAAATATAATGGCTGTCACCTGGTGGTATCAAACGTTTACAGCAAACGTTTTAAACATTTTTAAACAGGATATTTGGTACTACAGTAAGTTATAGAACATTACTATTAGGAGGCTGTGTGGTCCAGTGGTTAAAGCACTGGGCTTGTAACCAGGATGTCCAGCATTCAAATCCCAGCTCAGCTCTGTGTGACCCTGAGCAAGTCATTTAGCCTCCTTGTGCTCCGTCTTTCAGGTGAGACATTGTTGCCAGTGACTCTACAACTGACGCACAGTTCACACACCCTAGTCTCATATCTTGTAAAGTGATTGTGGTGCACTATATAAAGGTTATTATTAATATCTTCATTGCCTTCCTAGTGTTCTTGTTTATTTATTTTTTATCCTTTTTGCATGAGCAAATTGGTGCATTTTTTCCTTCAATTTGCAATATTCAATTATGTTTTTTCTCCTGACTGCAGCGAGTCCCCACACAGAACAAATGTTCTGAGCGCGTGTGAGCGTCCTCCAATCTCACAAGCCTAAAGCCAGAATCGCTTTTACAACGAGCAATCCAGAGTAGAGGTGGGTGGGCTACCGATCCCGGAGAACAGAGATCAGCCCTGCCTGTTATCCACTCTGAATGTGCTCGGTGTCTGGCCAGGAGGGTTCGCTGTTGTGCGATGAGGAGAAGCAATCCCATAAAAGAACTTGTTAGTTTGTTCGTAAATGTTCCTTATGTTCTTATGTACATTTTTAAAAATATATTTATTCTAATCTTAAGCTAATCTAAATGTTTTCCTGGAATATAGTCACTTGTGATAAGAAATGGAAATCATAAACTGTAAAGCCTTCCATACTTCTTATCAGGTATTAAGTGCTGTAAGGCTTTCAACACAATTGTAATCTCCTTTGTCGTGGGTAAATTTGCCAAGCTTTGTATTTCTTAAGGAGGATTACTACCTAATACTTCCTTCTTTGCAGGGGCACATTTTTACAAGTTTATGTAACAGCCTGCACTCTGAACCAGTAGAAAAACATACAGCAAGTCCTATTGGTTATCCAAGTCAGACTTTGCTACAAGCAAACAGGCTTAACATCATTATCAACAAATATTTTGCCAGGTGACTGGTGAACTTCTGATAAAGTTTTCAGTTCCAAGTTATATTAAAAAGGTATGATTATTTTAATTAAGTGATGAAGGAAAAGAACCAAGAGATCTGAAATATCAGTTATCTAATGTATTCTTGTTTAGAATCCCTTCGTGTATCATTTTCTGTTTCAGCCATTGCTTCTTGGACTTTTTAAGTCAGAAGTTTAAAACACCCCTGTGGCCTCAAAATAGCTCTCATTCATGTCTTCTCTCTGAATTTTAAAAAGTCCTCAGGATGAGATGACAAAAACTGAAAGTGAAAACAAGAAGAATACATAAGTTAAGATAACTGATACTTCATACCCGTACACACTGTCCTGATTATTGATGTTAGACCACCAGTAAGAGGGACCCCAGTATGAGAACACCAAACAGCCTGCATTTCACTCAGTACTGTAAAGCAGAGGTCTCCAACCCTGGTCCTGGAGAGCTACTGTGGCTGCTGGTTTTCGTTTCAACCAATCTCTCAGTTACTTAATTGAACCAATTATTGGCTTAAATAGTCAAGATTAGCAGGTGTTCCTGATCTTTAGCCACTGATGATATACAGACACCTATAAAACCTGATGGATAAGGGCTCTCCAGGACCAGGGTTGGAGACCCCTGCTGTAAGGAACAAAATATTTGACTTTCCATGTGCTAACCCTTACAAAAGTTTTCCATCATAAAAGCACAGCAAAGTGTAATAAAGTATTGTGAAAGCATAGGAAAGCATTGCAAAGCACAGAGAGATACGTCAAACCATGGTAGATGTTAATGCATGGTTTAGCCATACAAAAAGCGTGGATAAACTGCAAAATTTTACTATCATTTAGTAGCTTACTCTACTCCTGATAATAGAGTTTTCAGAATAATGTTTATCCTCCACCATTAACCTGTCCCCAAGCACCACCAGCAGTAGATCTAAGAAATAGCCCATTTCTTTAATTAATGGGTAGCTTAATGGATACTGGTTACACTCTGGTGTGCTTTGATGTTAGACATGTTTCCTAAAGCTCTGTTGAGGCTACAGAAGTGATCTGAACAGTTTTAAAAAGTCACCAGGATGTGATGACTGAAATGGAAAATGATACGAAGTGATTATAAAGAACTAGTAGTATACACTGGTTAACTGGGATATTTTGCACCCCTACTAAGATGCGTTTAAAAATTATAGTGTATATAATATAATTAGGGCTTATGTTGGTTATTGTTTTTTGTTATTAGTTGGAAAAATAATCAGTTATTTTCAATTATTAAAAATATACACCACTTTGCATGCATTTTGAATCAGAGAATTGTGAGAAGTAACTAATTTCATTTATGCCCATTACCGCCTGCGTATCTATCACACTACTGTTCATGTTTGATTTTTTCCTGCCCACCGCATCGTATGACTGTAGCGTAGTGTAGTAGTTAATGTCAGCATATAAGAAGTTTACATTTTCCCTACGATGAAACATTCATTAAGGTACTCTGATTTTAAGGTTTGATATTTATGTAGCTATAATAACAATGTCAATCATAATAATAATAATAATAATAATAATAATAATAATAATAATAATAATAATAATAATAATAATAATAATATAGTCGTTGCACACAAGAAAAACTTTAATATGCATTAGGAGAAGCATAACTGTACCGAAATAACTTTTTCCGTTCATCACTGAATAAAACCGTAATGCAATATTGCTGATTTGTTTGGGTTTGTGGTCGTTAAGTCCGTTGCTAAGCAAATGACACTGACGCAAATGTAGCTGATTACGCCGTGCACAAAATTGATGACTGGGCAGTTGCAATGTCTTTGCACGCTGGTTCTGAAAGTCATTTTCTTTATGTAGAAATAAAGGGAGTGGTGAATGATTGACATTATTTAAAATATAGTGTTAAAATGTTTTATCGGTTTAAAAAAAAAAAAAAAAAAAATCTTCTAAATAGGTCTCCAGTGGTGTTTATCGGTTATCTGTTAAAACTTAAAGCCATATTTAAAGCTATATATACACATTGCATGTAACACACAGCTCTGTGAATACTTGAATCACTGTTCTCAGGCTCAGGCAGTTTACTGAGCAATGGTGTCATAGAACGTCATAGAACTGTCCTTTCCCAAGAAATTCTCTGACACTCACCCTCCCGCCTTCACTGAAGAGGCTCAAACATCTCATCTAAACCCCAGTGACAGTTTAATATCTTCCAGTAAGAGTTGTTTGTAATAGGGGTCCCCGGTCTTCTCTGGGGACGCTGAAGGGAGCGTCGTATTGGATCTGGGGCTCCTGTGGGTTAGGGAGGTAAAACCGACAGGGAAGGTTTCTCCTCACCTGCAGGGGTGGCATTTGACCTCCAGATGTCAGTAGCTCGCTGGGTGAAAAAGGAAACTGGCTTGGTTGTGGGACCTAAGGACGCCCACTGAACCTTCAGTTCTCCTGAACCATGTGGGGAATTGTTATGGTGAGGGGAAAAGTGACTGGGAATTGCACCTTGGGAGAAAATCAGGGGGGAAAAACTATAATTGAACACACTAAATTTATATAAAAAAAAAAAAAAAGTTTGTAAACATATCCTTTATTTGTATGAAAACTTGTGACTTATAACGTCTGAAAGCCTTGTTTGACTGACTGGAAATTTTGTATACTGGACCATAGTACTGAAGGAACAAACTGGGCACAGTTACAGAATTTGGTAACAAAGGGTTCCCCCAAAACACCCAAAAAACTAGGTGAAGTTTTTGGCAGTAGCACATCTTCTATACAACCCATAAATACAAAATATTTCCCTTTCTGTTACAAATTGTTTTAGGTCTCAACCAAATTGTAATCTGTAACACAACCCATTGTAAACCGATCAACGGAAGATGAGCAACTATGGCGTCTCTGTGCGAGTGTGATGATGCCATTGGTTTAAATTGTGCGTAGTTGTGTTTGGTTTATAGCACTGGAAATAAATAAGTACAATCCGGCTGAGAGAAGGGTGCGTCACTTCAGACACCGCTCTTGTTCAAGAGGCACAGCTGAGGAACTTCAAGTCAAAAACAAACATGGGAGGTTAGCATACATTCTGAGAAAAACAAAAAACAAAAAACATAAGCTTACAGTAAAAATATTTGTAGAATACCAAGGTATGGCCTGTTGTTTTAGACAGTGAGAAAGACTTAACCTTGTAGTGACACTGTGCTCATTAGTGTCAAGCATAGGCAATGTTTAGCCTATATATATACTGCTATTTGGACCTGTTAGTAAAGTAGGAGTTACTAGAGGGACAGTATTTTTGTATTACTGCCTGTTTAGTTGCATAATTTCTGCAGAAGACATTGATTATGACTCAAGGATAGTAAAGATTTTTTTAATAAGTTCCCAATGCCAGATATGTGTAGGTGTGGTAATGTAGCCAGGTTAATCGGAAAACATTAATCAAATAACAAAAAACACGAAATCAATCAAAAGCACTAGTAATTGAATCTTGAGTCCATGAGAAAACTGTACAGTATTACAGAGACACACAAAGCAACAGATCCTTATCATGTGGGTAAGGTGAAACTAATTGTCTCCCTGTAGCCCCTTCTCTCCCTTTAGTGTCTTTCAATACTTGTGTTTCACAATTTAATTAAATTTAAAGCCGTGAGAACCCCTAAATGAATTTGTTCATGTAAAGCAGGCTGTATAAAACAATTGCATATCATATATCTGTCGTGCATGTAAACTGCTCCAGCAACAATGGTTTCTGAAAAGACTCTTCAAGGATTATTGTGGGTGAGGCAGGGAAGCATATTAATGTTGCACTGTGCATTGAAGCCCATAGAACATTATTGTGCATCACTGATATGCTTCCTCACAATATTTTCAGATGCATTTCTGGCTGGAATTAATTAGCATTGGGAATAAAGATCTAAGCAGAAAACAACCATAGAGAATCATACAGAACACACATAATATGATATTAAAAGAGGTATGAAATTAAATATTAGGCAAAAGAAGATGATGTGAAGGATCATAAAAAACTGATTGTCCTCTGCAGCCATCGGCTTCCCATATCAATAGTGGTTTTCTGGGACACAGTGATCCATGATTTCTCATTCTGTGATATAGATGCTCCAAATAGCCAGGCACCCATGTTATCCCATGATGTACGGATTTACTGTAAGATGTATGTAAGAAATGGCCTAAAGAAATGAGAATATTGTGCTTCAGGAACAGATTGGGTTGTAAACTGTGAAACTTTTTCTGCTAATGGTGTTGTAGGTTTAAAAAAAATGAAATATCACGTTAAAAGAGACACATGAATTTGCATGCCCTGTTTTATTTATTTATTTATTTATTTATTTATTTATTTATTTCATTTATTTATTTCTTACTTGGAAAATGCTACAAAATGGCCCCCCATAAAATACCTGTACAAAAATTACCTAAAAAAAAAAAAGCATGGTTGAATTATGAATTCAAATGTGTGCGTCTTTTCACACAGGAAGACCTACGTAGTGTTGACAATAGCTAAGATTTTTTTCAGCTCTGCATACATTAAAGACATTTAAGTTTGACAAAAGCTGTTCCACAGGAGGAGTTATTTACACCTATTGTATTCTATGGTGTGCTCTTACACAACTGCTTTCTTTGGTGTTCATTCAAATTGTATTGTACTTCTTTAGGTGGCTGCTTGGAAACTTTTTTTGCTATCCAGTAACCAAGCAGAGAGAAGGTTTACCCTTTGTTTGTGTACTGCTGTGTGTCTAAGCAGGCTTAACTATGTATTGTACAGGTGGGACAACAGAACTATTGCTTCCCCATGAAGTCATAATGCGGAAAACCCGCTTTGCCTACTTGACAGCATTTCCCCTTGCTTTATTTATTTATTTAGTTATTGCCCCACATTGTGTAATGTGTCCTTCCCATAACCCATTCTGTAGTTGAATTTTCTCTTTCATAAACAGACAATAGAGAGGAAGAAAACCGATGCGTCCAAAGCACGAGACGTCACCCAGTTTTATTTATGAATGGCACTGGTGAGATTGGTTTGTGTGACTGAGAAACTCGGAACTCCACCCAGCAACTAACACTAACATTATACTGCAGGCAGTTTACTAACCATAAACTATAGTAAGACTGCTGGAGGTGTTCCTAGAAAAAAGTATAGCAAAATGTAATGTGAATGACGATCACCCCCAGCGGTAAATACACAACTAGAGCCACCAGGAACATGAGAAAGGAGATCGGCAAGGCCTACATCCAAGGTCAGCAAAATGGAAGACAGAAAAAGATGGACAATTGTCTCCGTTTACCCCCAATTACTTGCAATAACTTCAATAAAAACTGTCCATTTTGAGTTTGAGAACGCACAGACAAGCACAATTGATCACAGAGTGGACAGTAAAGCATTGTAAAAACATGGTTCACTATAACAGCACGGCAATTTATTGTGGCAAATACAAATGTAAATATAGGGTTTTTAAAACCATCTAGAATTGCATAACAATAAAGTCGCTGCAAAATAGAATGTCTGTTTGTGAATAAAATGCTTGTTTTACTGTAAGTTACACTGCAAGGTAGCCAAATGATGCAAAGCTGTCCGTCTTGTTTAGATATTGAAATCTGCCTGAAATCTTCCTTGTTAGGAGCTGGCACATGCCACTAATCTGTTTTTCATTATATAATTTGAATATAACAATCTAAGTGACCTGCTGAGCTATCAAAATGGTTCTGTCTCAGATGTAATTGCACCAAACTGCTCCGACATGAAAATGAGTGAGCCCACAGGAAACGTTGCACGGAGATCCAGCACCAACGTGGATTCTTCTTTTTCAGTGCTTGTGAATTAAGAGCTCATGAAATGTAAAAGTCAGTGGGAATGTTATATCCCAGCTCTGTGTCTTTCACACCGCTGCAGCTGTCACTTCTGATTTTCACCAATCCCTTTTCACTTTATTGATTTTTGAATGAACTGGATGATTGTTGGGCTGCCCCACTTATTATGTCAGCATGTTATGCTTATAATTTACACCCTTTTTACTGCTGCTTTCGGACTACACTTTTAAAAGTGTAATAATAGCTATGCTAACCAATTTTCTTTAGCTCCTCAGCATAGAATGGTGATCCTTTTCATTTTCCTCATTTTAATTTTACCACTAGCCGAAACATCAGTCCACTTGATTGACTGGTTGATTTAATCAGCATAAAGCTTGCCACAGCTGCGTTTCAGACCATGCTACATTGCAGTGGAGTCAGCAAAATCATTCCATTGTGGACTGCAGGTATTTACTCAGTTTAGGAGAAAATATTGAACTGGTTCATAAGCCCACACTTTCAATGAATGGCACAGCAAGTGAAGTGGAGTTCAAAGTGGAACAAAAAAAAACCTTATAGGTGAGGACAACATGGGAGGGGGAGGACTGCTGACTGTTCTGACTGTGACTTTGTTGACGAATCCACAGTTTATTGTGGATTCACATATATCCCAACAGTCTCTATGTGGTCGAGACAGTCCTGACTTCCTAACAAATATCCCGCATCCCGATGCATAGGAAGAAAGTCCCGATATTTACCCATATAAAAAAAATTATTCCGCATTTACTGAAAACCACATGCTGTGCTCTTCGTGCGGCTGACACATCTGCTGATCACTAACTTATACAAAGGTAAGAATGCTTCATTGTGTCTATTTTTACTGTTATGATGGTCATGTCGTGTTGAGTTGGGGGGGTATACCACTATTATATGATAGTGGAGTTTTTTTTGTGTATGACACTTCCCATGTGAATGATGCGTATGATGACCGCCCCCCCCCCCCCCCACCCCGAACAGTTTCCAAATGTTGGCAAGTATGGATTCATTAATCAACAATATATCTGCCCCGCACTCCCCTTCTCTTCAAATTCATGCAGCCGCTTTGTTAGAAGATTCATACAATTAATCAATTAAAAGATCAAAGGGTCACAAAGTTTGTAAATATGAATAAAGTGTATTTGAGTTAAGATGCATATCTCACTAGGTGGCATATAATGAAAATGGTACTGAAGCTAAATACTGTATAAATGGATTTTGAAACCTTAGGGTACTTAAAATAAGTATGGTGAGGGTTATTGAGAAAACACTGTTAAAAATGACTTTCTTGCATGACAGCATTAAATCATGAATCTGATGGTTTCTGATAACCTTGTGCAAGTTCCCCTTCAGGGCACCAAAGATGAATCATTGTGGCATCCTGCATAATTTGACTTATGCAAGAGCTATATTTATAACAAGGCCACTGTAAAAACAAAACAAAAAATAGTTAGTTTAAAAGATGAGTAATGTTTTATAAAACACAGGAGAAAAGGGCAGAACTCCATCAGTATTTCCACTCTGTATTAGCTTCCATAGTATTTATCAAGTTTGGAATACACACACAAGAGGAGAAAAATACAAACACATGTGTGTTAAAATATGATAACTTTCTGGACTCATGTATTGTTCAACAGCAAAAACAAGACCGGCCTTCGTTGCCAAGGTAACGATTACCTTTGAGTAATGGGAACGGTGGTCTGATACTGCATTTTCTCAATTGAAACCACTGAAACAGTACAGGATTCATACAAAAGGTACTTGTAATTGTTATAAAGTAATAATAAACTGTAATGGGGATTGTTTGTTGCAGTTATGAGGTGACATTTAAATTCGGCAAATCAAAAGGGAGAAAACAGACAATTTAAATAACACATTTAAAATATCCCTTAGGAATGTAAACAAACTGGATTGTGAGTAAGGTCTTCTTTCTTATTTATTGGCTGAGCAAGAGCAGAATTCAATATGGCTCTTTCAGCACTGCAGATGTTTTTACAGGTGGGGCAAAAATAACTCCACTCAAAACTGCAAGTGCACCCCTAGAATAGGAAGGATAACTGCACTCAGACAGGTAATCTAATCTTATATATGATATGTGAATCTATGCCCACTTGTTTTTTTCAGTATAGTACACTGAATCTGTTTAAATAGTTATCAAGGGGTAGTCTTCCTGTAAAATGACTTGCTAAAAGAGCCATTCCAGAGTGGTAGGGCTTTAAGCAGACCTAAACTAACTTGCTGTTCAATACATTAAGGGCTAAGAGGCTGTGGTGCATGAGTTCACACACAAAACAAGAAAACAGACTTACAGACTTCTCGCAAAAACTTCCCCACAGACTTACAACCAACTTTAAAGCTGGACATGAGAACTATTTAACATTTAACACAGACTTGAAACCTAGATTCCAACAAGCCAACTCTCAAAACCCTATCAAAATTGTTATAACTTTTAAAATAGTTTTGAACGGTTCCTAGAAAATTGGAATTGATGTGATTTGATACAGTTTCTTCAAAGGCCCCAAGTTCCATCAACTGGAATGCTGGTCCAAACAATTTGCAGTCAGGTGGCAGGGGAGACAGGCATGCCACTCCCTTGAGATAATTTTGGATCACCAGTAATTTGATTTAAATTATCAAAATTATTAAGAGAAAACATTGGTTAATTTAAAATCATTAAGAACCCCTCAATGAATAGAGTGTGTATACAATCATATGTTGATAATGACAAACTTAGTTTTTTTTTTTAAATCACCCAAACAGTGATCTTACATATGTTTTATTTTGTGGAATGTACAAAGACTGTCGCGGGTCTGTGGGTTTTAATGTCAATTTACAGACCTGTTTCTTTCAATTTTCATTTTCACCTGAAGAGACTTTAGGGGTCTTGATTCAGTAAGTGAAGCTTTTGTTTAATTCGCTTAAAATTTGGACGAGCCCAAAGTAGGACAAGAGGTACCCCGTCTGCTCGGCCTTAAGCTGGAAGAAATTCATGGCAATGATGGAGAACATAACCTGGAAGTCAACTGTCAAATAACAAGTATATATTCATATAAAGAAGACGATTCAAGATTAATAACTATTTATTTATTTATTTGGTTTAAGTTAGCAGTTTATATTAAGAGTTGAGACCTAATATTTTGGGATATTCTCTGTTAAATTTTTTTAAAAAAAAACAGCAACAGCAAAAAACTCAATTAAATCCCTAAAGCACAATTTTCCATTATGTTTGTGGAATTAACACACTTACATACAAAAGGCCTTACTGTAAGTGGGACTATCTGTTTCTGCCCATTTCTTGGTGTAGGAAGGGATTAAATTCAACGCCAGAGCGACGTTGAGGAGACTCCCTGCTGCTGCAACAAACGCTGCAAAGGATTCCCTGAAAAACAAAACCAGAGAGGTTAAATATGTTTTGAACAATTTCATACATGTAATGCACAAATATTAATTTACAAATTTAAAAAAAAAAGCAAAATGACTCCTATACTATTTAAAAAACGATCAGAAGCTGACAAACTTATCTATGTCAGTTAGGACTTATTTTAGCTGAATTTGCTCTGTAGCCATTACAGTAGTTATCCTTGTGATGCAGTCGTTGTGTGACCCTGGAACCTTTCAGTGTCCCCCAACGTTGAGAACCACCGACAGACCACCGGTACTTTATTAGAATCTTCATTAAGCTCTCAAAACTGTTTTGTAACATTTATTTTACATTAAGCAGATTGCCGTTTCTCCCCACACAAGTATTTATCTATATATCAGTCTAGTTTCATTTTGTACTTACAGGTTTACCGTCATTTTGACAAAAAATACTGAAAGCAGTAGCTTTGACGATCATTTCAATGGATAAATAGTTTATGAAAGCTGTATGGTATATTTACTGAACACGGTATAGTATAAGTGTGTTGTTGAGTGAATAATAAAACATTTAAGCACAAATTAAAGACATGGTTTATACTGTGAAGGAAAGAGAGATGACTTGAAGTAAACACTCTGGCCTGCACTATAAATTATATCCTAGCCGGAGGAAATGCCATTCCCTCCAACATCCATCCATCCATCCACCCCCGCAGAAACAGCTTGCGGATTACAGCATGGAAATAAATTACAGGGGAAACACTAAGTAACAGCAGAAGAGGCCCACAAGAAGCAAAAACCTTTTCGAAGAGATCCAACTCAAACAACAGATGACTAATTTATTTACCATGTGGAGAAGTGGAACACTGTATGGTGACACTCAAATGATATGCATCTCCATCACAAAACTTTTACATTCTTTTTCTTGGGTAATTTAGAAGAACTGACTGTAGTAAGCCAAGGCCTCAGGCTGGATTTTACAGCAGCTGACCTGGTGGGCCATTCCCCAGTTAGGTAATTGATGCTATTTGGGGGAGTGCGCATGTGTGTAAAATAAACCAGAAAGCCTTTGTTTGTTGGAAGGAGTAGATGAGTGTTTCATGGGCTGCGTTGTATTTTGTGTATGTCAGTGAAGGTGAATGCCCGAGCCTGATGTTAGTGTTTGTGATCAGAATAGTTTTGTTTAACCTTTTATTTGGTTCCTTGTGCTGGTTTATTTGTTCCAGTGTTTTGTTTGTTGAAACATTAACACTGGTTTCTTGAAGAGCTGAAGATGTTTTATTATTAGTTTCTTCATTCTAAACATGGGGACCCATACATACTGACTGTGTCTGTCCGTCTGTCATATTCCACATGGTGATCTTAAGAGCTGGCCTGATTTTGCACTTCCCCAACTTTCACTACTAGCCTCCTATTAACATTTCAGATTGCATTATAATCCAATAAACCCTCAATTTTATTCAGATATTATAAATCTTTCAAGTACTGTACTGTGTGATTATTTCCCTCTGTATGTGAGTGCAGTTTTTTCCCAAATTCCTATAAAAGGAGAGCCAACTCCTTTGTTTGGGAGAGT
Source organism: Polyodon spathula (assembly GCF_017654505.1). NCBI lineage: Eukaryota > Metazoa > Chordata > Actinopteri > Acipenseriformes > Polyodontidae > Polyodon > Polyodon spathula. The sequence continues at coordinate 9,627,958 of NC_054550.1, read as the reverse complement.
TTGAAAAGAAGAGAAGCTGTGTTTTTCTTTATTTTTGGTTCACTATTACCTTGTTTTCTTTTGCATTTTTGTGTTCATTTCGTTTTGGAGTTAAAGGGATTAGCCCTCCTCGTTAGGTAGGGAAGTCATTTACTTATTAGCGCCTTTCACTGCAAGAGTTTTGTTTGTTTATTTTTCTGTGTGAAAAAGCATTATTTTGTTATTTTTTGGATCCCAAAATAAATGTGCGCAAACAGGTTTTATTGTACCTGTTGTGTCATCTTCCTGCCTCTACTGCACACATTGGTCCACACTTAAACAAAGCAGTTTCCAACCACTAGGGGCGCAGTTTTACAATATGTATGTATGTACTGTATCATATGTATGTACATATATAGCCCACCTCAGTAAAAAGCCCATATCATTTTAAAAACTGGTGTGTCAAAAACAACACCAAAAAAACAGTTGATGAATGCCATTGCACATTTCCAGTCACTTTTCTGTCACGAGAATAGAAAAGTGTGCCTTTCTTCTCATTTCAATGTATGTACAGTACGTGGCAGGCTACAGCTGTACAACTTTAAAATAAAAGGTGTAATGACTTCAGGGTTTGTTTTAAATAACATGCTAAAGTCTCCATCAAGATCAACCAGAAAAAGATATATATTTTCCCTTGAACACCTGGAGTGAAACATTACCTAAAATCACTACAACACTGTACAGCTTCTGCTAGCCCAGAAGATTGTGAAACTCTTCCAAGTGGAATATCTGTACAGACAATGAATATGTTTCAGATGCAGCATAGACTGTTCCAGGTGGTTTTTATTAGTTATAGCTGCACTACTAAAAGACTGGACATTTCCAATTGAATTTAGACAGTCTTGGTATGCTAGTTCATTAACTGTAATTTTAAACACTGTGGATCAAGAATTACAGTGCTGCCTTTGTGACACGTCCAGTTTAAATACAAAATGTCTAATTACTTCCTGAAGATAAATTCAAATATTTGTAACTACTAATATCCATATTTATACAAGAGATAAGCCCATAAGCTTGTGTGCAGGACTATTTTAGAAATCAAATGAGGTTTTAATATCTTTTATCAATGTTACTGTCACAACTTCCCCTTGCTGATGTATAGTAATGCTGATTTATAAACATCTTAGCCCCCCACACCTTGTAGTTATACCTGGAGACAGGCTCATTTACTGTATAAACACTGAATAGTTGGCCTTTATATTTCACATGTATATCTTTGACAAGGATTAAAAGTTTAGGAAAGATTCTGAACGTTTAGCTCTTGCAAAAACGTTTAAATGTTTAAATGTTAAACTTTTGACATCCACAGCCTTGTATTTGAAATATCTGCTATATTCTCTTCAACAAAGTATGTCTAGGTATTTCTAAATGTACTACACAATGAGTTGAAAAAAAACCCACTGAAATGCAACTTAAAAAATCTCTAGCTTCAGGGGCCTCTCTACCTGCATTAGCCCACATTCCATTGACTGACATGCCACAAAGTGAAACCTGATTCCTACTTCTCCTCAGTTACACACAAAAGAAGAGGAGCCATTATCAGGACTCAGCCACTCAGAAACCCGCCACGGCTGGAGCAAGTTGCGTGACAGAATGGGAGTCAGGAATGTTTACAGTGGGATGGAATAGATTTGTTTAGACTTGCTACAAGGCCAAGCTGGGGTGCTTGGTTGGTTTCTCCAGAATGTGTGTATAGCAAGGGTGCAGCACTGTAGCTGGTATTACTCACAAAACCATTACGAAACAAAAACTCCCTTCAGGACAAAGATCTCACATGAAAAATACAGACACCCTCATCTTCCACCACGGCTAAAATTAAAATAAGGGCTGAAGGCTCTCTTTGCCTTTAAAAGGTTATTTTGACCGGAAAGCTATGCTGTTATCTGACAGTATTCAATTTGTCAGAACTGGCGAGACAGAGTGGTACAATCTGGCAGCCCTTAAGAAAAACACATTTTGTATGTTTTATTTGGCTACAGCCAACTCCACTAAACTTCAGTCCTCCTGTTGTTTAGTCTTGGCCTTCCCTAACAAATTTGGATGAAGTGCTATGTCATTCTGGGGTAGTTTTGTGCACCATGACCATTGTTTGCACAGATTGACAAACAACCATGTGTCCTCATTAGGTTTCCTACTTGGGTAATTCCAGCTCAGGTGGGACAACAGGAGCTACTGGTCAATTCGTCTTTGTGGGAAACCATTGACATATGTTTTAAAATCACAATGTTTTTTGTCTTGGTCATCCCAAACATGGAAACAAATTAGGTGAAAGGTCTTCAAAATGATAATTTTTACTTCCTTCAGACACTTGATTTGGGGCATGGGGTACACAGCTTTTTGCATACACCTGCCCTGGTGCCATTTTCTCAGTCACAGGCGATTTTTATATAATCTCCACAAAGAAAAGAAACACCTCAACAAAATGAGCAGGAATGACCCATTTGAATCTACTCTACGGCAATATTGCTAATGATAATAAAGTGGATTAATATGTGCATTGCGCAAACTAGTCAAATATTATAATCCTCCTGCATATAAAAATACAACTTTAAAATAGACTCTGAAAATCTATTGTATATGCAGTATATAGATACATAGATAGGAAACTTAACATGGTGCAATTTGCACACAGTGACCAAATCTATAGTGAAATACTATTTTCCAGTAGCACAATGTCATTTGATACACCAGTACTGACCAACAATCCCCCAGTGTAAAAACATGACCTCAAGTGCTGCAGTCAGGTTGGGTGGGTGGCAGTGTCCTCAGGGTAAAATCCTAATGCATTGCGTCATTCATTAAATTCAACAGCAACCCCTCCCTAGCTACGCCTTCCTATTCCTGTCTCGAGACCAGCTATAGGCAGCAATCTGTCTGTAGGATCAAGACATTCGCAGCTGTTCCATCTTCTACTGGTGGAGCCTTTCAGCTCACAGGCAATAAGGGCAATAATTGGAGCCACATAAATCAGATGATCTGTCAAGCCATCTGCCACAGCTAGGTTTCGAGAAACCGGACAGTAGACAAGTGAAGTAATTGTGAGTTATCAGGGGTTTATTACAGAAAGGTCAATGCAGAAAGGGCTGCGTGTAGATATTTCCCAACTAACCAGGCACTGCTGCTTGATCCTTTACCCCACCAGGATAAGGTGCCCTGGGATTTGATTATAGCATTTTTATTTTCTCAGACACCTAGAGAAAAAGTAGAAGGTAGAAAGCAATCTGTTTTTGCTTCATTAAAATCAGTGTAATAGTGATGGGAGATTTGAAGTTGTCATACTGTTTATTAGGCTATGATACAGAGCAATCCCAGGATGGGTGGGTGGGTATGTATGTATATGTGTGTTTGTTTGTGTGTTTAGGTATGTATGCAGTGGCAGCCTACGATTTCCCAAATCATGCAATAACAACTTCTACAGAATAATAACACGGGCACACAATACTGTCTTTTGTGGCTGAAACAGAAAGAAAAATGAACAGGGCAACAGGTATCAAGCATCACAACAACAGTCAAACAACAACAAAACAACATATGGGAACAAAGAAGACTGCAGCATAATAACCAAAAATTAGAGCGTGCAGAATGGTGCCATTGTTTGTAGAAAATGTCATACCCATTAGTGCTGTTTACCAAGAACCGGCAGTCATTCATTTAAAGACTGACACTGGATTAACTGTTAAGACCGTCTGTTTGTGTGGTCAGTTAAGAAGATAATTAAACCACAACTTCTAGATTCTGTATTGCTGTCATTTATTATTTTTTTGTTTCTGTTCCCAATTCAAAAGCCTCTGTTAGGATTTTCACTGGAGGAAATTTTCCAAATTCCAAATCTGCAAAAACAGATTTCCTTTCTCTTGTGCTTACTGTCGGTTACAGTGCAGTAGAAAATGCTTTTGTGAGTGAGTCACTCAACTCCCTTCAAAGAAGCATTATTACATTACAACATAATTACAAGTGGTGGGAGAGTCCAGGGAGCCAAGGAAATGAACTCCTTTGACCCCAGTCTGAACGTCAGCACGCAGTGGGATTGTGTGCAGTTATGTATGGAAATTCTCCTGCTCTTCCCTTCAGTCAACACTAAAGTGGGTGCATTAGGGTTGGAATAATCATTGATTGCAATATTAAAACTTGCTAATTTGTTGAGTCTTAAATATTTACTGAAAAATATTTTTTAGAAATATAAAAGAAACGTAATCAAATGATGAACGTTTCAACAAGTCTTTTGTCAATGTTTTGTTTCTTTTCCTCTCTTGTGTGACTAACTAGCCACTCAAAAAGATTTGAAAAAGACTGCAATGTTTGTCATTGAATTTATTCTGTTGTTTTTTAGTATTTCCTAAATTCAACTCTGAGTATTTAACAGTTATGACTGAAAATCAATTAAATTCATCTTATTTCTGAAGGCCATCTAAAGATATAAAGGGCTAGCGCCACTATTATCAAAATGGTGCCTCTGTCTTCCTGTTAATGATTGGGATGGCTGTATCCAGGTAGGGGGCCTTTTCTTTCATTATGGAATGACCTGCCTTCTCCTGTCAGGGAAGCAGGGACAGTATCTCATGTTAGATTTCGAAATGTCACATTGTTCCATTTTTGTCCGTTTTTTTTTAAGTAAATGAAAAACTACAAAAGCGGTATGTAATTAAATATGATAACGTAACATTATTCAGCAGGTTTCATTCGACTTTATTGAAGCAACATTTGTTAATTCTATAAGGTGATACAAAACTTTTGGCCACAACTGTAGGTCGTTTCAGCCAATCAGAGTACAGCCATTCATTTATTACGCCGCAACACTGTGTAATTCTAACCTCAACTATGCACTGCAACTTCATTATTTAATTTGGTCAACTTTAAAATCTCTGCTTCACTTAGGCAATGAGTACACACATTATTCCTTGGTATCAAATTCAGTATAACAACTGTAATATTTCATTGTTTAATTTAGAATGCAGTACATGCCAGGAAAGGCACTTTAACAGTATAAAACAAGCAAGAACCTACCTAGCAACTAAACTTCACTTCCTTTAAATTAGGGCGCAGAATATTTAACATGGTCTGTATAATTGTAAATAAAGAAATAATGCTTTTTTTAAAAATAAAATAAAATGAAATAACACAGGACCATGAACACAACTTTAATAAATGAAAATCTTATCAAAGCAAAGACTTTATATCGTCTATAAAAATATATTAAACAGCCTTAACTTTAGTGAAAATAATCTGTGTTTTATTATTATTTATAGCTGACCTAAGACATTATTCATAGGCCTTAAATAAATGACTCCTATGCACAATTAATCATGTTCAAATTCTGAAACACTTGCATCACCCAAATGTAACAGGTCATAAATACAATGGTATTCTAGTTTAGTGTTGTCCTTATCTATTTGGTGCAAGGATTCAGTCCGTACAGAACTAGTTATGTTTCATTTTTGTTTGCTTTTGACTATAAAAATGATAATAAGTAAAGAACATGACTACGAACAATTTCAGAATGCTGATGATGTGCACTTCTATTGGAAGACCACTCCTTAGGTTTGGACAGCTTGTACAATGTAAGATCGGACTGGGGTTGGTTATGCAGGCCAACAAATACCAGAGAAGCACACTTGTGAATTGAATGCAAGTAGAAAAAGGGAGGAAAATAAGATCAGGAAGCCAGAGTGTTTCCAACAATTGCATTTTCCAAAAACAGAAGGCTTTTGGAAGCCTTGCAGATGGTTAATTATTAGATTTTCACTAATAACCCCCCATACAAGGCCATGTGCTTATCTCATGTTTTACATACTTCTCAGTTAGAGAATATGCCTTGAAAATAATAGGAATCATAGGTAAGTGTGTTTAAAATTGAATATGAGAAATAAAAAATAAAAAAGTTAACATGAAATATAGTAACAAGGCAGGTTTCACTGATTGTTTTTAAACAGGTTTTCAACTGTACCCATAGGATCTAAAACAACAACACAAATAAATATGCCAGTTTTAGTGTGGGAATGCTTGAAGGGAAAAGTCTCATGCTGTTATTGTTTTATTTACTAATCGTTTATTTTGCCATTACCCATGCAGAACCTGTAGTCTATACTTCTGGAAACACAATACCTGTATTTTTTACAGTCTTTTCTGCTTAAACTGCAGCAGTAGTGGGTTGACACATTGTAATACTGAGATATAATGTGCTCATTGGATCCACTGATCCTATAAAGATAAATGAGACAAACCGGGGAAACTTTGCTGAGCTGGCTGGATGTTTGGAACGAGATTTTTCTCCTGTGACATGGGCAATATCATATTGCAGATTTGCAAACGCTCATCAAATTCACGGTTCTGAACACATCAGTGAAGGTGACAGTGAAATGTGGAGTATAACAGTTTCAAATAGATCCAGGTGCTGAATAAAAAGAAATACATTACAGGTGTCAGTACTGTGATAAAGAATGTCACCTTGACCTACATTCACAGAGAACAGTATCACTTAACAAACCCATGGATATTTTCATCAAGTGGTTCTTTAAATACAGTCTTGAGACAAAAGTCATCTAAACTTAGGTATGTCCAAACCAAGTTCAAATTGGATGGGTCTTTCTTAACATATACCCTACATTATGCAAGAAGTGCTGAACAATCCTTTCCATATTCAACGCTTGTGTGAATACATTTTTACTGGATCTCATTTTTGGATCTATCTTGCATTCATTTAAGTCCAACGAGAGAAAGACTGGATGAATCGCACAGTTCCTAATCCCACAGCATTGCTACAGTAGGAAGATGCACAGCTTGATCTAAGGAACCCCCCCAAAATTTTTAATTTAGGATTAAGCATATTTTCTTTACTTACATTGTACATTAACATAAAACAAAGAATACTATACAAACATGGAGTTCTGGTTTTATTTTACTCATGGCTGTAAACAACCTGTTGGCTGTTTGGTTATCAATATTCATGGAGTAACCACAATACAGGATACCACCAATAATCTGGCAAAATAAGCAATTAAAACACTGAAGATGTGTTATTGACAAAAAAAAAAAAGCCTGTTTAGTGGGCCTAGGTACAGCACCCACACTCTACAATAGGGCTTATTCATTCACTTCAGCAATTAACTTGTTTCAGTTGCTTTTTATTATCTTTAATTAAAATCAAGAGGAAACTGTTGCAGTTGAAATAAATAAAAATATGGATCTATGCTGTCAGGATCTTTTCTTAAAAACTACCAATAACAAAAAGCATACAGAATTTGAACCTCCTGGCAAAGCTAGTAAATCATTGAACAAAAAGAAGAAGTATCAGATGTTGAATTAGTTGCCTCAAACCAGACAGGAAAGTACAGACAGAAAGGCATCAGATGGAAATGGCTAATTGTTTGCTTTCATATCATCAGCCATTAGGATATGGGAGTGCTGTCAAAGGTGGTTCTGTTCGTCTTGGAAGTCCTGCCTGGGCTTGTACTAATCCAGCAAAGAAATGGTCAGCTACAGTATCAATTACTGAAAAAATCTGATGAGCTCCATCACAAAACCTCTTACATTTCCTTTTTATTTTTCTTCTATTGTTAACCAAAATGTTCCACTTTTTTTTTTTTCTTGTCTACATGACTGGTTGTAACTAGTTCCATTCACATCAAGGTTAACGTTCAAGGCATCCAAAATCAGCACACACACATTCCTCTTAATAGGACCATTAGGAGATGCTTCACACACTACCACTTGGAGCAGGAATCAGTATCCCAGTGATTCAAAAATATGAACCAAAAACACGCAACTTTAAAAAGACACTGAAAAAGACTTTCAGTCAAAATGTTTGTCATTGACTTATTTTTTTAGTATATCTATAATAAATTATACACTTAGGGATTATTTAAATTATATTACTATAATATTGATCCTAATACTGATGTGAGACAGCCATCAGATAGTTTGTATCAGATGGAAATGACTTCACATTAAAAGCTGTACTGTTTAATTATTCTTATAAAAACAGAATATATAGAATAGGGTGCCGAGTAAGACAAGCTTCCACCTAGAACAGAGTAGGGGGGTTGCCAGATTTTAGCCAGAGAGGCTGAAACTAATTATTAGACAATTGTGCACCATAAGACCCGTCTCATATCCCTAGTCTGCACAGTTCCTCGCTTGACAATTTATGTGGGTGGAATGCAGCTGAATCAATGCGATTAGCCTGCATTTATTAAAACCAGAACAGCTGCTTCATACAGCAACTGCGTGGCATGAAATGAAGAATCAATACAGCTTTGGAAGTGGCATGTGGTGAGAGAAAGTGTTGAATGTGACTGGGGGGCCATAATGGAGATTTATTACATTTAATATCAAGGCCTACAAAGAGCAGTGCAATTTGAAGGGCTTCTTGAAGGATGCAGGCTAACAGAAAGAACCTTAATGGTAAGGATAGTAACTATGTAGGGCACAGCAACAATCAGCTATGCTGTGGGGATCACATACTACCATCAAAAAGGTTGTAAAAGAGTTCCATTTGTTTACCAAGGCGATAAAACCACCTCCGACATTTTACTGGCAGTTTCTTTTGGCCTCTTAAAGTATCAAATATACAGTATTTAATTAAGTTTGTTTTAAAACACATCAGTCATGCTGCTTTTAAAAGGTATCTGCTGTACTATCTACATTTCTGGAATATTTCTCCATTTCTTTGTTCAATATTCTATTGTGCAGGTTTGGGTTAATTCCCCCTTGCGGGTTTCTGCTTCTGCTTGGTTAATTATTTCAAAGGCTTGCTAACTAATATCAGTTTTCAACTACTGGGACCCTTTTAGAAAACATTCGTAAAAGCTCTAAATCTGGTGGCTTTAGAAAATAAGGGTAGATAGGGAAATGTATCCACTTGGAAAACTTATCTGAAAAAATACAAGCCTTGACAAGAGGATCTGGACACATCCACGTTCTGCATCTATTTACCTTTTTTTTTTTTCTGGGATAGCCTGTGATATTATCCAATTGAGAATACACAGTAGGATATTAAAAACAGGAAGGCTTTTTATGCAGTTTGTAAGAAGCATCCCTTTTAATTTGCTTTTTAAACTGGCTAATGGCTTCCAGATCATTTGAACTCATCTGAATGGGTGAATTCTCTTAAGGAAAATTAATTAAAGAGAATTGTAACACTAACACTGGTGTGAACATGCAGAGAAAGCTGACTAGATATACTGTAGGCAAGCCTGAATCATTTATTTTGTCTCGCTTAATCTTGCTGCTTTTTCTACAGATCTGCACTTCCAATTACTTTAATATAGGGTTCAATAATCACTATTTTGGATAACTGCTTCCTAGGCAGCAGACCCTTGCAATGCTGGCTGGTTCACGCCATGCTAAGGCGTATCATGGTTAGGTTACTTAACTTTAAGTCACATGAAGACAGTGCTTTGTGAACTTATGGAATAGTCATAGCTGAGAGTTCAGTTTTTTGGTCTGATTGCATCTACACCTCTACTTGCATCAATCGTGTACAATATTGGGATATTTGGGAGATTGATCCCAGAGGTAGCACCCAGGAATGGAAATACTGGGAATTAATAAAACAGTCGGTGTGCGATACAGGCTAGATGTTTTGGACTACATGCATAATATACCCATGGGGCATTATTGGAAATTACTAGGTGTGCTCTTTTAGAAATGTATGCATCAATAACAGTATTTGAAAAAGGTTAAAGCCAGGATAGTTATTATATAATGTTCACTTTCACTAGGATCCCAAATCATGTTATTCTGCAATAACCCAACACCGTATAGCACAGGACAGCTTGCAAATGAAAACTGATTCTGTTGAAGTCAGCTGAAGCAGCAGATAAATTTTTTATTGTTTTTTCTTAATTACTGGGGACATAAGTTTTCCAAGTGGATACAATTCCCTATCTACCATTATCGCTAAATTAGCTGAAAAACAACTGAACTAAAGTTAAAAGCCTTTACTAAACCTGAAACAAAGGAATTAATAATAGAAGAGATTGGAGAAACACAAACGTATTTAATGACATTGTAAACTGGGTACACTCCCATGCTACAGGAGAAATTCTCTCTCCTGGCGAACGCTTCTGAGGATGTTGAAAAATATATTCCCCAGGTGATTTAAGATAATCAACGTGTGAAAATTTGTAAAAATATCAATAAGATTAGGCTCAAGTTTAAAAATCTCGGAATACAGTAAAATGTAAAGAAAATTGTTACTTGTAAACACTTCAGGGTATTCTGTAAACTGTACCAATAAGACAGACAGTTGTTTCCATCAAAAGGATGAGCACCTCCTGAATCAACTCCCTTAAGGTCAGATGACAAGGTATTCTATTCCTATTTGTCACCACGGAATGAGATTTGGTGTCTGCAGGGTGTAACTAAATAAATACAAGCCTTGACAAGAGGATCTGGACACACCCATGTTCTGCATCTATCTAGAAACAGTTCAGCGTCTCACGAAACACTCCAGTAACCAGGCGTCAGACTGAATCCTCCCTTTCCTTCTAGTACCATTTCATCTGGCAATCCCAGATCAGATGGGTCATTTAGAAAGTACTTTGAGCTCTGTTCAAGTCACTGAGAATGATTCAATTTTGATTCTTTCATAAGCGGATCTTGCCTAAGAAAAAAATAACTATTTGGGGGTACTTTACATTTTAATACTGTTCTGTTTGTCATATAGATCCAGAGATGAAAAAACTTGGACCAACATAGACTTTGAAAATACACATTTCAAGACTTTTAAAAGGAAAATAAAAACAGCTGTTCACAGTCTTGTGGCAGGATGACAGAGGGCTGAGGCTCAGAGACAATGTAAAGTCAAAAATAAAGTTCTTTATTAAACAAAAATAATCAAATAAATAGGCACAAGGGCCAACAGAAAAGAGGTTCAAACAGAAATAATAAGTGAACTTACAAAGTAAATGGTCAGGTTCCAAGGCTTTTAAAACAAGACACTCCTTTCTTCCAAACACAAAACTCTCCAACACAAAGCAAACTCCCAAACAAAAAAACTCACTTCCAACCAGGCCCTCTCCCCTGGCCTTTATTCCCTGTGGCTGGAGCCCAATTAATCAATAATTACTGATCATTCAATTAGAGCTCCAGCCACATTCTCACATGTTTTCCTGGCAGGGAGGAATTTAACCCCCTCCCTGCCAGTTCCAAACACATTCATATAGACAGGGCAGTTCCCTGTCACAGGTCTACTTACAAATCAAATGCCAATGTCATATTTGCGAACTCCCACTGGTTTACACTAAACTAAATACTATACCTAAATATTGTACAAGAATCTCCACCACTGCAAAATTACTAACACTAAAAAGTACATCATCATGATTTGCATACACTGTATGTATATGTAAAAATGTAAGTTTGACATACCAGATAGATGTCTGTATAAACCTGGACTCTGATACACTCAATAAGCTGTGCTAAAGAATGTACTTAGCAAGCTTCATTGCAACTGCATAAGCTATTCATCAGACACACAGTATGAAGCATTTGCATATCCTGAATTATTGTGACACACTAAGAGTCTTACAAGTGCAATGCTATTAAACTCTGGTTCCTCAGCTGTAAATTACTGTATGACTGCCATAGACCGCTGGAGTGAGTTTGAACTACAAAACCTCATTCATTACTAAGAAGCAGAAGAAATCTATAGTGTTGTCTTAAATGAGCAAATTCCATATTCAAAGATAAAATTCAACCCAAGAACTATCTTCCAGATCGCTGGCCCTATAATTGCTGGTGTTAAAATGAACTTTAAAAATGTTGGTTAGCACTCCTTTACTGCAAGAAGAAACAACCATCTCAACCTGAAATTACTTTACAGAACAGTTTAATGGCACAAGCCTAAACAAGTGAATAGGCCACGCCAACATATTTTTCCAGACCGCCAGGATATACTGTTAAGGAGACTCATCTTGTGAGCCATACATCAAAAAAATACATTTCTATAAAGGATCTAGGGAGACACAAGATTGAAGCCATAACATCTCACAGGTGCTGACTAATACCATTTCTTTTAATAGTACAGTGAGGGTATCAAAAGGACCCAGCCTGCTTATAAAAGAGAAGCTCTCTGACTAATATGTCAAAGGGATTCAAGGTTCTTCCAGGAAGTGCAGATGTGCACACATTTTTTTAAACATTTAAATTGATTTATTTTCTCTGTTATTGTGGGCCCCTGTAATTTAACACCACTGGCAACAAATGAAATGATATGTACACACCAAGCTCTCAACACAATTTCTTCTCTTTTATATAGAACAATTTGCTCATGCCTCAACTAGCACATTCATTGAGGTGGCTGATTTTATTGTTCATTTAAAAGAAGATACTGAGAATAACTTTGAATCATCAATCAAAGTATTACTATGTTGTTGTTAATAAAAGTGTGGCAAAGCGCTGAATTGCAGTCTACGACTCTGGGTTTTTCTGCCGCTGACCAACCTTGGTTGTAACGCTACCTAACCACAACTACCCTACCACAACTACCCAACCACAACGACCCGACCACAACTACCCAACCACAACCACCCTACCACAACTACCCAACCACAACCACCCTACCACAACTACCCAACCACAACCACCCGACCACAACTACCCAACCACAACCACCCTACCACAACTACCCAACCACAACCACCCTACCACAACTACCCAACCACAACCACCCTACCACAACTACCCAACCACAACCACCCTACCACAACTACCCAACCACAACCACCCTACCACAACTACCCAACCACAACCACCCTACCACAACCACCCTACCACAACCACCCTACCACAACTACCCAACCACAACCACCCTACCACAACTACCCAACCACAACTACCCTACTACAACTACCCTACTACAACCACCCAACCACAACTACCCTACCACAACTACCCAACCACAACCACCCGACCACAACTACCCTACCACAACTACCCAACCACAACTACCCTACTACAACCACCATACCACAACCACCCAACCAAAACTACTCTACCACAACCACCCTATTAAAACTATGCTACCACAACTACCCAACCACAACCATCCTACTACAGCCACCCTACCACAACTACCCAACCACAACCACCCTACCAAAACTACTCTACCACAACCACCCTACTAAAACTACCCTACCACAACTACCCAACCAACTACCCTACCACAACCACCCTACCAAAACTACTCTACCACAATCACCCTACTAAAACTACCCTACCACAACTACCCAACCACAACTACCCAACCACAACTACCCTACCACAACCACCCAACCACAACTACATTCCTCGCCTTTCAGGAAGTTGCTACTGCTTTTCTTCCCTGGTCATTTCACGCCAGCAGTGTCTTCTGGGTCTAAGCATGTTCCTGGCTGAAAGCATGTCAATCAATAGAGGAAGTAGCTGGTTGGTTATGGACAGGAAAGAAGCCAGTGAAGGGGTGGGGACAATTTCACCCCCCAGGTGAAATGACCCAGGAAGTGCAAGACAGTCTAAAAGCTTGACATCTACAGTATATATATACAGTAGTGCAGTGCCATATATCATGTTTTCAAATGAAAATATACATTTGCTAAAATACAATCATTTTGCAGTTTTCCCAGACTTTTGAAATGGTTATACTATTAATATGCTTTACCCTACCTCACTGGGCTTCACAATACTAAACCATGCTTTACCATGCTTTTACCATGTTTTGTTACATTTTGCTATGCTTTTACTCTGGTAAACCTTTATAAGGGAACTTATATTACAGATATGGAAATGTATCACAGTTTTCAAAGATCTGATTTAAATGCGTAATATGTGACAATTTGGTAAAAGGTACACAAAGTTAACTATTTTTCACTGCTATTTTGTCAAGTGTAAATAAAGCTTGTAAAACACTCAATGGTGGTGTATGTAGACATTGAAACAGTCAAAATTTGTCCCTGAATTAACCTTTATTTATAAAGATCACAAGAACAGTTAAAAGGTAAATAGTGTCTGTGTGCCACCACTTTGTTTATCTGATATTTAAAAGGGAGCTCATTATTAAATATTAAGAAAATACAATCCATGTATTTTTTATTTAGGATTTTCTAACTAAAATTTCAATAAAAATGTAATATTTTTTCATGATTCTTTGTAAAATAAAGGAAAGTTGCCCGATAGAACTGTTGTCATTACATTAGCATACTGCACTGGCAAATACTGTCTGTCTCAGTGAAATAACACAGAGCTTTGACACATTAACAAGACCATTAACAATCTGTTACCTTTTGGTGCACACAGAAAACACAAAACACATTTGCCTGAAAAAAAAAGTTCAACATATATAGGCTTTTGAAAGCGCTGGACAAGTTTCAACCACACACTTGACACATTCATCACTCTTTTTGGGTTTTTTTTTTCAACCTGCGGTGGTAAAAATAAGCCAGTGTAAACAGTGCCTTAAGGTCAGTAATCACAGTAATGATAACACACCTTTATATGCATATCTGGTGGAGGTTTGAGGAGGAGGCATACAGTGGAGCTGATTAACTGTTACAATGTATATAATCTTTATTGGGATTGTTCAGGGGATTACTACAACCGCCATTTGCAATACAATAATGCCCTCCTTTTGAATAAAAATATAGTTTAAAGAATCAGACTGTTGTTTTTCTAAAATGTAATTTATACGTTAGTTACCAGTTTTTGAGGTCGACCGTCACTTTTCTTACAGGCAAGTCGAGTATTTGGTGCTACTGCTAGTACATGTTTAGTTATCTGTTCTATGAACAAATGTTTCAACCCAAATGTCAGTCACTCAATTCATCCAGTTCGTTATTCATTTGCTTTGTTGTAACCTGAACCACTTGTTTGAGTACATTCTATATTGCTTACTAAATGGATGCACAGTGTAGTTAAATTGGACAATTTACTTTTTCATTGTGAAGGTGGGCTCTAGACCAGACTATTTAGTCTATGATAATTATGTCTGGATAGATTACCGGTAAATACAGTTTGACATTTATGAAACTGTTCTAGACTGTTGTTGGTTTATTTATGTTCTTAATAAAATAACCAAATAATTAGGCAATTTCAGGAAGAGTAGACACCACTACTACACACTGTATATAATTCCTGGGAGAGAACTTCTTTTCCACATCTTAGGTTTCTGAGTAGTTTATCAAAAAAACAGACACTGTTTGGAAACCGTTTTGATTACATTACCTAAGATAGTTTTAACTGCTGGCACAAAAGCTTTCTGCCCACTTTGAGAACTACACAACCATCCTGTAACCAAAAAATGTAAACAACTCATTTTATTCCCCTGTGTTTATATTTTTATATATGATAATCTTTTGCAGGGAAGACCTACAAAGCTAATAATACAGCTGTCAACAAACCATGAAAGGGCCACCTAAATAAATATTTAAACTTTTAAGCAACAGGCAGTGTTCATTGTGCAGCAGTGTAGTGTAAACAAATACAGAAACTCTGTCTTCTTAAAAAGGAATGTGCTCCAGTCCAAACATAACTACCAGTAGGAGAGACCACCCACTTCAGGGCCAGCAGAGATCTAGATCACCAGTCACCACCCATTTCTTTCTTTTTTTTTTGAACAATTATTTTGTATTCATTTATTCCTCAATTGTTCCTCATTTCAGAGTTTACAGCATCAGAGGACCTGGCAGTTCTGAATTGCGTACAGGCCAGCCTGCAGGCACCCGGCTGGCCACGGGGATTGCTGGTGTGCGGAGAGCCAAGGACTTCCCAGTCAACCTAATCCCTACCCTGTCCAGACAGTGCTTGGCCAATTGTGCACCAGCCCCTGGTAACTCCTATCCGCGGCAGTAGCATAGGTTGGATTCAAACCGGCGATCTCCAAGCTATAGGGCACGATGTGCACTCCAGTCAGAGTATCGTTAATGGATGCTCCACTCAGGAGCCCCCTCATCAGCACATGGTTTTGAAATACAGTCTGTAACAAATACAGTTCACCCAGTAACACAGAGACAAGCCCAGACAGAGCTGGTTGCTGCGCCTTCAAACCAATAAAAAAAAAAAAAAATCTTAGATTCTCAAAGGTAACTCTTGATGACTGGAATCAATGGTACATCCACCTTGACTGTCATTTCCATGGCGATGTGGTTTTATTTTCAATTTTGAACAGTTGATCACTGGTCTTGCATTATTTTCTTTACACATCATCGGTTTCATTATTGCATAAAAAAATGATAATTTGCCATGTTACTTTGGAACTGACCAATCAAGAATCAAGGGGTGTGTCTCTAACGTGACACAGAAACGCAGAAAAGCTCATTATTGTGGCATTGGGTGGAACTCCTCCAGCGAAGGAAATTTGCTCGTCACACATCTGGTGTGAAAAGGACTTAAAACAAGTGAACTCTGCACAAAATGAATGTAGTGCCTTATGAGTGAATGGCTTAGAGTTTTGAAGTACACTACTGTAAACGAACACTTACTCTTGGACACCCATCCGGTACTTTGTAAACTACTGCCTTTTAGTTATAAATTCTATTTAGGTAAGAGTTTTGCAGAACCTTGAACAATCATTTTTTGTAACTTGACTCATTTACTTCAGAAAGGGTCTTGATTCGAAGCAGTAGATTTGCCTTAAGGGTTGCCTTTTTGGAAACATCCATTTCTCTTATTTTCAGAGACTTCAAAAATATGCCCTTTCCAACACATGCTCGTCTTGAGCAGTGATAAAGAATGTCCCTTGGATTCTAGTGAGATCCCTTGGCAGTGGTACTGACAGCCGTCGCGCCACGCCCTGTGTTATTCTGGCATGGCACACAATACAGAGCTCAGTCTTGGTGACCCAAGAATTTGGCATTTCATTGCAGCTCAGTTGTAACATGCACATACATTTTTTGTTTAACTTTTGATTTGAGCTGGATGTTCTATACATGGGACTTGTACTGGAATTTTGAGTAACCCTTAATGCTGATTTCTTCTATATGATTTGAATGCATGCTATGTAAGAGGTGTACATTATACATTATTCACTTCAGTGATCTAGTTGCAAACAGAGCGTGTGACCTACAGCACAGGAACTTATTAGGTTGCTCATGTAACAGGGCAGAGGCTGGTACAATGCCACTCTGGAAGAGAGCTGGGCTCCACTGCATTCGTGGTTTTATAGCTTTTAACCTCATCTCATCTCATCTCATCTCGCCCACAGAGGTATGAATCTGTAATGCCAGTGTAGCACACAATATTGCCCATTACACTCACAGTAATAACAGTAAGGACATGACTTTGAAAAACTAGATTGTCCCTTATTTCACAGCCGAGCTGTTTCATGAATAAATCCAAATAAGAGCAATAAAGCTCTGAGTCAAGAGTTCTCCCCTCCCTGTTCCCAGGTCACCACAGGAAAGGAGAGCCGTGCCCAGAGCTACGCATTTTACACAGGGTGGTACCTATCACCACAGCAAAGTCTAAGCGCAGCAACTTCATAATCTTAGCAAACAGATTCATTGTGATTGTTTGCCTAAGGTTTGCTGTATGAATACAGCTGTGGTTTAGGGTTATAGAGGCAGAAGGATGCAATAATGGGACTTAAGAACATTCAAGAACATGAGGCAGATGGTCAGATCTTTCAACCCACACTCCAGGCACAATGGTTCTGTTCATGGGTTATTTCAGTTTGTTGTTGTATAATCTATACCTCTCAAGGATTTACATTTTCATGAATGAGTGGATGTTACGATAGCTGTTTTTTTTCCTGTACAATTTGCCATGCATGCGCTTTCCTGTGATGATGCTTCAGTGTTATTCAGTCCCTTACAGTCGACCCCAGCAGCTTTGTTTTGTTCTATTCCTTGCAGAGTAATTATTATTTAATCTTTTGACTGCCACGCATATAGAACAGAATGTTTGTGTTTCTGTTGTATCAGATCACTAGATGCTCTTACTTCTCAATAAAGACAATTTGTCTGATGTTCCAATTCTCAATGGCAGGCAAGTAGAACTGAAGAGCAGCTCCTGAACATGAGCACAGGTAAAAGCACCTTAACACAACCAGTCCATTCTATAGACCTGCACGGGAAACTACATGCAGCAATGTGAAGTTACAAGACATATTCAAATGTAAGCCGTTTTTTTTTGTAACATTTCACAGGAAGTGCCTAATAATGAAATTTTCATCGTGGATATACGACCCTTTCTATGTGTGTGACAGAAATACAATGATTCTTGGTTGTAAATCTCCCTCCCGGCCTGAGGGCGCTAAGCAGCGAGAACAGAGTTCCTTGGACGGGCTGGTCTGACAGTTCTTTCCCAGGGTTCAAGGGAAGTTGGCAAACCAGGAAGGGGGTGAGACTCCATTGCAATAACGCATTGGCCCAGAAGGTAAACGACGTTGCAGATTGGAGAGGTGGTTGCACTTGTGTGACAGCATAAAAGGGTACCGAGAATCGTAATCTGTTCCTTCGCGACTGGTTTGTAAATATAAACTGAGAAGTACTGAGAGACCCCGTTAAACCGAGAAAGCAGTATTGTGAGTGTTGTTTGTTTGTCTGTGTGTAATCGTCTTGTTTTTTACACCACACTAGATGGCTAACATGATTCTGGAGCTGTCCCCGAGGGCCAGCACTATAGCTGGAACAGCACTTTACAACTGTCACAAAACTAGACTATATCACCCACCACGAGCACTACTGCACTCACCTAGGACTGGTAACTGCGTATGCACTATTGTGGGGCGGATACGTGTTGGGTTATTGTTTTGGTCTGCAAATCTGTTATTGTTTGTTATTATTGTTGTTGGTCACCAGACCTTGATACAAAAGAAAAATAAACACCACTTTTCCAAACCAGATTAAACCTTTTTCTCTGTTTCATTACTGCACTGCATCACCCCTGCACCTGCATCCACTCAGCCATTTTGCCACAGTGTGAAATAGGGATATCAGTATTATTCAAAAGTTGATGAACACACATTTAAACAGTATGCACACAATAGTACAGTATAATAAATGGTACTGTAACGTTTAATGAGAATGGTTAAATCTGTTGTTTAAGAAAATAACGTTTTAGTATCTTGGTAATGTATATTAAAATGTATAAATTTACAGTATGTGGAAAAGCTTGTGTTTTCAAGATACATGTACAAAAAAGTGACATATGGAGAGATGTACATACAAAACAATGTTAATACTATGTTCAACCACAATTGGATACATGATTTTCCAGCTAGAGATGGACAAACAGATGGTCAAATATAGGGACAGACATCCTCTATCCTCACAATTATGTGCTAAATAATGTTAATACCAACTTTCATAAGTGGTTTTCTAAATATAAGCCAAAATATAAATGTAACATATAGATGAACAAATGTACAGACAGACAGAGACACCCCCATATTTGACCAGCATCTAATACTCAATAAAATACTGAGCTTTATCACACTAGGATAGGAGGCTTTCCAGATATATAGAAGAATGTCTCCACTATAACTTTGTTGCCAGGGATTTCATAACCTCTGGGATCATTTTGACACTACTTAATCTTTCACTGATGGCTTCAATTATTAGGATTTTTTTTTTCCTCAAGCCATTCAAAATGATAGCAGCTGTTATATTCAGCCATCCATAAAGTTCAAAAGGACAAAGTCTTCATATCCAATTGTGGGCTTGTGATAATAGTCCTGGATATTACAGGCTTGGGGCATTATCCACCTGGCTCTACATGGGCACAATATTAAACCACACTGTGTGTGTGATCCATCTACTTTCAGCATCAGAAAATACCTATAACTGTGCACTACACGAGTGCATTACTGAAGCATTACCACCCAAGCCAATGGACAGAACCTGCCAGATAATTGAACACAGATGTCTTGCATTAACAGCACTTTAACACATTTCTGTAATCTCCAACAGGATCAGACAAAAGTGGGTGTGGATTTTATACACAAGATGGTACAGGAATTCAAATGTGTCAGTTATTATATATTAGATTCTGTCTGCTTTTTTTGTACGGTATATTATAGGATTATAGTATGGATAATGTCTGTGTGTGAGGGAATATTGGCATGAGCAAAGACGAACTGTGCTGGGCTGGAGGCTGAAGTGTGTATGCACACTACCAGTTCAAGCCATTCACAGGTGCTCACCGTCTCACAACTGTATTATATATTGTACTGTTAGTATCCAACTATAATGGTTTATATTCATAACACACCTTTGTTCACTGTTGTTTTTACTGAAAGAAAGAAAAGAGGGACATACTTTTACCGGGCTGAGATACATGTGTGGAATTCTTACAGGTGCATCAGATATGATCAGGGGTTCAGATAAGCTGTGTATCTGCTGTTTTTATGCATTAAAAAAATCCAAAATATGCATTAAATTCAAATACGCATACACATCTCCCGGAATACATTGTCTTCCGTAACTAGGAAATTGTACACAAAAAAATCAACCCAACAAACATTATCATATCTCTGGCTAGTCCTGTTGTCTTTGCAGCCAATTACAATATGAATAAGAAAAAATCGAAGCTACACAGGTTGAAGCGTAAACACCCCAATCCAGCTACAAATCCAACTGGATCCGTCGTCAGAGGCAACCGCTTAAAAAAGGGGCCTGTAATATTAAACAAACTGTTTTATAACTTATCAATGCATTTCCTTATTTTTTATTTATCTGTATAGCTTTATATTAAAGTTTTAACATGTTCACTGAGTGTAATGAATGCTAAAATATAAGTAAGGTAATTAATCAGTCCATGTGTTACCTCGATAAAATGCGCTGTCTTGTAGAACACATATGATTGTACAACAGGTCAAAGTAACACTGCAGTTAAAATGGAAGGCTCTTTTTAATGCCTATCCTATTACCATTAAAGACTGTACAGATTAAATCGAGACTACCCTTGATATATAGCGCTGGATATGATTCTACCACAATGGAGACTAACGTACAGTAGGAAGCTCACTGTGGTGCAGCTGATGTTATGAATGGGGTTTGTGATGAGTTGTGGTATATCGCTGGTGAAATTGGCACTCTGGTTGTCCGAAAGATCAACAGCAATATAGAACACATGTGCTTGGTGCCTTTTGTATAACACATTAAATATGTCAGGTATGGACCAGTTCCACAAACGTTTGTCTTGCATACTGCATACAGTTTTCAACTGTCCAACCCCAGGGTATAGAGTGTGGATGTTAATTCCATTGAATTCAAGCTAAATAAATAAATGAATAAACAAAAGAAAATTACAGGGATGGAAATAGGACTCCTATTGAACAGCGGTTTCACCTATTCCAGGTTTTACTAAGCTAAGCCATTAGTTAAGTGTATAGGTAAAAAGCTCAGGTGTGTCTCATTAAACTTGTAGTAAAACCCGGAATGGATCAAACTGCTATACAATGGGAGTCTCACTTCCATCCCTGCATTATATATACACTATATTATTGTTATGACTTCTGTATATTACATTCTCTTGTGATTGGCTTGTTTTCAATAGATTTTAATGAGCGGCTGTAGGAAGAAATACAACCATATCTACATACCGTACAATAAATAGTGAACAACATTGCTCCTAGAGGACAGACCCCGCCACCTAGTTTCAAAAAACACATTGCTCCAGATTCTGCCCTACCACATAGCTTTACTACTTCCAGTTGAAATAAACACATATCCTGTCATAAAGTGAAAAATGTTCTCAGCACAAAACACAGCGATAATCATAAAATCATTCTCTGTAGCCTGCAATTATGAACTGTCCAATAGAAGCATGTATAGAAACCAAATCCTGAGCCCTCAACAACACTAGCATTGCTTCTTTGTATTCTTACAGATTTATGTATTGTTCTATTGCGCCATCTACAGGAGAAGATAAATAAAGTGAATGTTTCACTTTCAGATGCAGTTCACCCTGGCTCATCCAAACAGCTGGGACTTAACTGTTTAGAGTAATGATTTGTTCAGGGTACTAGCAGATGAGAAATGAAGACGATATAGGATATTCCATAAAAGCTGCAATGAATCTTTATTCTATTCTAATTTGATACGGATCATACCTAAATGTTTTTATAGTGCCTGTTGATGAACATTAATTATTTTTTTTAAATAGCTCCATTACTTGTCAGGATTGCTTTTAGTTTATGTTGACAGTCAGTGAATTGAACAGACTATAGTAGTGAAGCCTTTGGACCAGCAGCAGTGAATCAGGTGCTAACCTGTGCTGATCAGCACTATAAATGACTGGGTGGCATATTTCTTCTGCATTTTACCCCAGAAAATGAGTTTCTGCAATTGTGTCTGCCCACATAGATACATTTAGAGGTAGATGTAAGTATAGACACAGTGCAAATAATTGCAGTTGCAAAATTTTAATTGCCTAGCGGCCAGGCAATTATTTTGCACTGCGCCCTATGGAAGCTTAAGAGCAATTCAAATCATAAATAACAAGGGTTTCAATGAGCGTATTGGTCTCTCCAGCAGCCACACTTGCAGCCCAGCGGTGACGTAGTTAGGTGTACAGACAGCAGTAGGCGCTGTATATTTGTGGAGCACGAAAATACAAACCAGAAAAAAAATGTCAGTGGAAGGACAGCAAAGTCCTCTTGGCGCACAGAAAATAAATGTTTTCTGAGGAGTCCTTACAGCTGAGGTCATTCAGCATGAAACAGAGTTATTTGGAAAAGCATCATTTATGCTAGTATCCTTAGTAAATGATATGTTTTGCCCTACCCTTTTCAGCAGGATATCCAGAAATTTGCCTAGCACTCTGGAAAAGGTGGATTGGGCTAGCCCTCCAGACATTCCAACTGTGGTCTGAAAGGAACCAGAGGCTACGTACACAACACTTTCACATGCTATTGCAGTTTAAAAAGAGAGACGCGTGCTCCTCCACTGGACCCCGGCTCTGCCATGCCCCGAGTTGACTCTGCTGGACTGCCTCAGCCCGCCCTCTCAGGGCGCTTAAAAATTTCAGTTCACCCGCGTTGCCGTGGTGTCTGTTGTATTACCCTCACAGCTTGCTGTTGTGTGTGTATGTGTGGTTTTATTTCACTGCCTTGCTGTTTAGAAATAAAAATAATACAAGCGTGTTTCTCCATCGGGACCCAGCTCTGCTGGCCCCGCCGTTGAGTAGAATCCGCTGGCTTGTTTCAGCCCACCTGCCTACTCGGCACGCTGTTTACAAAAACAAAAACAGTCGCATGCGCTGCTGTGGTGACCGATATTCTACCCTCACAATTGCTGTTGTGTGTGGGTATATGTGTTTTTTTTTACTGCCATTGCAGTTTAAAAAGAAAAAGTAATAGCGTAATTCCTCCCCCGGCTCTGCAGGGTCCCGCTGTTGAGTTGAATCAGCGGGCTTATTTTAGCCCGCCTATTAGACACGCTTGGTCACCTGCCTGGCATGGTGAATGTGTTTCTCCCATAGCTGAAAGGCTGTGTGTATAAGCCTGTATTTTTTCCTATTATTGCCTGCAGTTAAAAAACCAGTACACTTTTATTCTGGCCTAACATCCTTGAGCCTGTGCTCCACTCTGGCATAAGCGATGCGCTGCCAAGTAGTGTGACTGCACGTGGCCCAGGACCAGGTTATCGCCGCTCTGCACCATGGTGCAGCACTGTGCGCTCCCCTGTACTGCTCTCCTGATTGCCTTTACTGCAGCCACGAGCCTGTGTATCCACCCCGGTATACGTTATGCGCTACCCCAGGTTATGTTGACTTCACGCGGTTAAGGCTGAGCACCTCTCAGTGCTTCACAGCCCTTGGTGCTTCGCGCAACAGCATGTCAATAACACCCGCACTCTGTGTCCCCGATGTTTCGGTGCACCAGTAGTGTTTTCTACCTCACTCAGTGTCCATGGTGCGTCTGCAACCTTGGTGCCTGAGTGCTTCAATACACGGCTGAGCCTGGCCAGACAGCAGGCTCAAGCCCTCGCTGTGGCCCCAGCTCTGCCGATAACACCCCTAGTTGACCACGCACGTACTGGTGGTCGCCCCGTATGTTACAGAACTGGATTTCAGCTTTGCTGAGGACCATTATACGATTATGTCGCGGCCTCATGGGAAAGTGGTTCCTTCTTTCAAAAGCAACCCCTACCTCCCCTGACCATTACTTTGGACCAGCGATTGAGGAATTGCTGCAGCGCTCCCACCGAGAACGCAAGGCACCTCGGCAGGTGGAGAACAAGACGCTGGTGTCCGCTGTACGCGCCAGGCTGGCAGGCGCGGCGAATGGTTTATCACATTGGACCGAAAGAACATGGACTCCACGGTCCTATGGGTCCAGCGCACAGAAAGTATCTCCGCTCCGTCTTGCAGGGGAGCGTCCTGAGGACGATTGGTTGATCTGCCCAATCACAGGAAAGAGCAGTGGCCCACACAGCTATTTGTGATAAAGCATCTGTTTGAGTCTGGGTCTCACCCTCAACGATGCCAGAGCCAATTAATAGCAAGCCTACCTGTTGGACGACAGAGTAGCTGCCATTTGCAACTGTCTGGCCCTGTTCAACAAGGGTTCACAGTACAATTGGTGTTGCGTTTAAAACCGAGGCCGCACCCCAAGCTCAACAGACACCGTTGGCAAGCCTCTCACCTGAGCAAAGTGTTTTTGTACGCTTTCCCACCTATACCGGTGTTCCCGGCTTTTCTCGAAAAGTCCCTGTGTCAACAAGTACAGGAGTTTATATATTGACACGCATGAACTCACAGGTGCTGTGTCAATTTATAATTGCCTGTACTTGCTGTCACAGGGGCAATACCTGTGTCAGTAAATACCTGTATTTAATGACAGTGGCTGCTTTTTTTTCTCGTAAGTCTTGACAACTGATTGAGCTCTTCATCAGTTACTTTTGCACTGTAGCACACCTAAATCTTTACTCCTGACGGTGCTGTTTGTATGTAATGGTTTCACCAGGCAAATTACTTGGTGCATCTTTTGAGTTGTTCTTTACATGCATAAATACTGTATGCAGCAGCAGAACATACTGAATTCACAGAACTCCTTGGATGGTGATGTTCTCGGTAAACTCATGAAACACCCGTACTGGATCTTGATCACACTAGAAAAAAACAAAAAAAAACAAACACATTTTTACAGTGTATCGCCTGGGTAAATTTTACACTGTAAATCTAATACTCACAAATGCTGAGGGGCTGTGGCAC
>NC_054550.1:9542809-9597809 GCF_017654505.1 Polyodon spathula | reverse complement strand
CCTTGTTCATTTAATTAGCACGTATGTTAGCACCATCTCAAATTAGATCAAGCAGTTTTGCAAAAAAGTACATAACCATAACCTACATCTACTGTATATATGCTTGTAAAAATACGTTTTCCTTAATGATGACAGACAGACAGGGGCCTTTTCTGTATCTAGAGAGCCTTTTCTCTAGATACAGACACAAATGAAAGTATCACAGATGTCTCCATGTAAAGACTGATGGATAAGTATCTCCAACTATGCCACAATAACATGTGCTAAAGATTGTCCCAACCATAAGTGGTTCTATAGGTGGTGCAAGTACTGCTGGAATACTCTAAGCCCCTTGATAACTCTGGAAGGCAGAATGAATGCCGTAGTGTACTTAGAGGATCAAAGCACACTGCAAAGCTGCATTTGTACACGAATGGCGATGGCTACTTTCAGTAATACACCCATCCACTTTATTTCAAACTTTGCTGATAAGGTAAACACTAGAGATGCAACAACTGACTAATCGATTATTAAAAAATCGCCATGACTTTCACAAATCGATTAATAGTGTGGTGCCATACTTGGAGCCTCCTGTCTCATCTATATATTATATTACTAGAACATGCATGTTCTCAGTTGAAGGTTTTCCAGAACAGTCTGCATTGTTCTGTTTCTTGCTTTTTAAGCATAACGTTTTCTCAATGTATAATATACTATACTATGTATAATATATGCACATGCATGTTGTATTTTATAAAGTCTGAAGATGAGTGATTGCACCTCTAATGAATGCACTATACCATACCCCTTTGTTTCACTGTGATTCCTGTATTCCTGCTCTCGTTATCGGACGACTCATGGGAGGGCTCTGGGGTGGAGCTGCTGCTCTCTGTGTTCTGGCTGGATTTACGCCGCTTGCAATCTGTCTAAAAACACAGCAGACAAAAAGGGTTAGCTAGGGTTAGCCCCAGCAGCAGCTCCGCTAGAGATAAGAGGATTCATTGAAGCAGCACTGCTCTTAGAAGATGTGTGGCCAAGGATAAAGCACAGAACTTTATCAATTGTAGGGGTGGTACATTTAATTTCCTAAATGTTTAAACTTTAAGATTAAACATATTTAAATAATTTTGAAATATGTTGGTTAGCACTCAGATAACCACATTAAAAAGGCACTCAATTGAGTTTAAAATGAATGACTGTGACATTACTGTGTGCAACATGTGTTAAGCATCAATGTGTGCATTGAATATGACTATGAAGAAATACTGAATAATAGATAACCATACACTGTATAAACATTAAAGCCATCTATATCTCAGGTGCATATTTCTAAGAATGTTTAAAAGCTGTGACAAAATTAATATGGATAACGTTTACATTCTGAACTTTCCTGTTCTCCATGTTATTTAGAATTTGATCTGCAGTAAGGGACATTTGAAGTGAAGATCTGAAGGTTCAAAGCAGATCACCACATGCTTGAACACTAGTCTACGTCGCACTCATTTCCTGCGCTGTGAGGACAGGCTCTCTGGTCTATATGCAGTGCCTGACTGTAACCAGTGCTATTGTCACTCACCTTTCATGAGCATTAACTGGGTGACATTTCAAAGCAACAATAGATTATTCTTTTGAGTAACTACTTTTAATCCACCCGGACCTGTATTGTACATTGGGAAAACAAATTCAGTCTAAAAGGCTCTTTTTTATATGAAATAGATTTAAAAGTCACACCATGAAATTCAGCAGGATGGGAAATATAGTATAAAAAGAAATGACTAGAATGGCATTCCTCACCTTTTGCTTTGTGGCCCATTTCTTGCTGTAGCTTACGCCATTGTGCCTCCTGCTGTCTGTCCCTAGGGTCTGAATCACTCCGTCTTTTTCAAATTCAACCAGGTTCATCTGAGGATCCCAGGGGTTGGTGCTGAGAATGAAACCCAACAGTAATAACAAAGACCGTCACAATTACGACGCTAATGAATAGACACAAAAAAACACAAGTGAATACCTCTGTTTCAGACGACGGCACTCTAAATGTAAATGTATTAATATAAACGTCATACTGCAAGTTCACATGTCAAGTGGTTGGCGATTGGCTTGACAGAGGGAACCAAGCTAGCCTGATCGGTAAGAGGGTTGCAGTGGTGAAGCGGCTTTCAGGGAGAAATACAGGGGTAAATAATTAAAGAAAAGGCCTATGATATATCGAAAAATGTCTGTGCAACCCGAACTGAAAGCAAAAACAAGGTTCAGCTTACAGGCTTTCAGGCAGTTGGTTGAACACGTTTCTGAGTAACACTTTTCTTGTTGCTAATAATTTCACATTAATTAATGTCAAGTGATGTAATGTTACATACTCTGCATATTTGTACAGCCAGTCCTGTGAAATGGGGTCCTTTCTGAAGAGCCGTGGGGTCCATTCTTTGTCTCCCTGGTCCCTGGCAGCTTGCCGCTGGGCTTCTTCCAGAATAAACTTCTCCTGCGTGGCCTTGTGCTGGTCTTTACTGATGATTGCGTTTGTCACATGCAGCCACAACCTGAGAAAATGGGAGATGTTTAATACCGTAATGGAGGGGAGTGGGTTTAATGTACTAATTTATAGCACACTTTTCTTTGGGTTAATGGACAAGAGCTTAACATACTACTAAACCTGGCATGGTGTGTCAGTTTGTGTGCTTGTTCCTGTTTATATTAATTAATTAGTCTGCACAATGGTACTGTAATCAATGAGAAACGTAAAGGAGACCTATGTGTTGTAAATCTGCTTTGAAGACATTGAGAACGATTTAGAGTCAAAACAAAACGGTTCTAATAGCCATACTCAGAAAATTAAAAAAATGATTTTGCTTTCTGAATGTGAAAAACAATTAACCTGGCACGGTTAAGTGGGCACAACCACTGAAGTGGTGTTTCTGAATATGGCCACAGGTTTATTTTATTTTTACTATAAGTTTTCATTAGAGCTGTTGTGTGTCCTTCAGGGGGGTGTTCTACTGCAGATACCAGTATGCAGTTTCAAAACTTGTCAAGTGGTGTCATGTTCTAGTAAGGGATTTCATTTACAGTCTTCAAATCTTGATAACTGCTTTACGTAGCCAATCCTAAATGTAGCTTTTCTTTACATTCACATAATTCAGGGATGGAACTACATGAAATGTCACATGATACACTGCAGCTGGGACATTTGCCTTTCCTTCAATATGTGTGACACTGTAGTTTCTGAGTGTGGACATGTGGTTCAGCTTCTTTGCTTAACGTTGGTTTATGACGGCCTTGCTTTATTTGCGCTGGGCTTCCCTAGTGAATGTAGCAATGTATTTCTGTACACACCGTTCAGACTCAAACTCTCCCTGGTCGCCAAGATGCACCACCTGTCTCTTGAGTCTCTGTCTACGGATCTCTGGAGTGGGGCTCCAGAAGACACTGCGGACCCCAGACTTCTTCTCACAAAGAAACACCTCATCATCCTGGAAACAAAGCAAGTGTACCTTACTGAAACACTGGCACTGGTTTGCACATCTTGAACACAGCTAGTACATTTAAAACATTGTTTAATCCTCTTAATGTTACAAACATTCAAGCCATAAAGACAAACATGGACAACTGTTCTTCAGTTTTCTTACATTGCTGTTTCAAAGCAAAGCAATGATATAACTTGCCTGTACAGGTTGTGTGTTATATACAAGTTACACAATACTCCATTTATTGCATACTATGTATTATGTTGATGTTGCTTGTGTAGCATTCAAGCAAGGCATGTTATACAACAGATGTAACCCAAAGCAGTTCAGTCATACAAGTTATACACAGGATGTACACTTCAGTCTGAAAAACTACCAGAAAAGGGGAGTAACGAAGAATGGTACAGAAGCTAATTAACCCTAATAGATTATAAGGACTTATTTATTACATTGGAGTATCGGAAACAGCACATCGAGACAGGGAACAAAAAGGAAGCTAGAATAGCTCACCCAGTGTCCATCGATAGTGGCCTGCAGTTCACTGCCCACAAGAATCCTCCCTGAAATCATGTTCACGCTGCTGCTGATGCACAGGAAGGGCTATGGAAAGCAGGACAGGATGGGCACATACAGGACTGCCTCATTAATGTTATTTTAAAGTTGAAACGGAGTACAGCGCTGTAATCTCATATAGGAAGCAGATTTGCTTTCACATTGAAAGCGCGTACAGTTTCTATTGCTGTTTAAAAATCCCAGCTTCAAATTTCTTTTGAAGATCAATCTGTATTTGAACTTGAAACTGAAGATAAGGATCAAGCCACATTTTCGCTTTGAGGCGAAGCACATTTTCAATTACAGTCAAACGCGAGATCACTCTTGTTAATGCCAACCTCCACTTATTACACTGAAATGTCTGTACCAGAATCAATAGGGACAAACTCCTGATAGTACTTTCCCTTTGGTTATTATCACACTCTGGGTAATATCACTCACATTTAACAACTAATGGTCATCCCACTTAATATCATTCTGGGAATCAAAAGCATGTGTAGCAGAGTATGGGGAGGAGGGAAATGTAGTCCAGGGGGTTAGTACAAGACTACATCCCCCAAAATGCCATAGGGTTAGCGTTTGAGCCAGAAGTGGAATCACCTGGTTCTAATTTAACAAGGCACACCTGCCTGTGATTAAGCAGGCAGGTATAAAAGCAGGTCACAAATGTTGGTTAGGCTGTCTGTGTGGTCAAACATAGAGACGGTACTGTGTGTAACACGTTGGTTTTGTCAGTGGTAAACGGTTAGCTGTCTGGGTTTATGAGTTTAGAAATTGCAAAGTTTAGTTAGCACTCCTAGGTGGAGTTAGGCTTTTGATTATTGTTAGTGCTTTGTTTATTGTAAAGAATAAAAGTGCTACACTTGCAGTACTGTTTCTGGGAGAGTACTATTTCTGCTGCAGGCCAGCCTTGACTGTCTTTCACGTTACCACACATGATTAAAACCTTTATATAATTAAGTTGCTGTACTGGTAATGTGACATGTTCTGACATATTAAACTACTGCAATATAATATACAAAACATTATATCATATAACAATCTTTTTTTTTATTACTGCAACATGTTGCAATGTCCAGTACAGAAGACTGTACCCACTGAAAATAATTATCAATAAACGCTGTTTAATGAATGTAATAGCTATTCATACTATATTTCCAAATGTGTGTTGTGTCAACACTTCTGTGTTTTAATTGTGTAGTTGTTAATGGACTGACTGATAAAGTCAGGTCATGGTTTTATTTAAGGTTTTTATTAAAAGGTTTTGACTATTGAGGGCAGCACTACATCAAATCATATTCTCAAAGGACATTGCAATTGAAGCTCTGCGCAGTAATGGTCTCTTACCTTCAGTTTGAACTCCAGTTCTGCTGTGTACTTTGTTTTTTCACATTCAATAGTAACTTTCCCTCCCAGCTCCATGGTCATTGTACCATACAGAATACCTGCAGAGCAATACACAAGACACCACGTCACTGAGCATGCCCTGTGTCTCTACTGAACCCCAAAACGTCACTCACTCAATTCAGATTTCTACTATACAACATAGGAAAAGTCAAGCAGACAAACGTTTCAGCTAGTGCCTTCTTCAGTGTATTGAAGTTTGTCTACAGCTATGGCCAGAAGTCTTGCATCACCTAGAATTTTAGGATTTTAGAAAAAAAAAAAAAGTATATGAACATAATTTAGATCTTTTATTTAACATCATGTAATCTAATAAACTAGAAAATGACATTGCAAAAGTCTACCAGAAGCCATAAAAGTAGTACAGTATTTCATGTTAGATTTTGAAATGTCACATTTTTCAAATTTGTCAGTTTTTCATTAAGCATATGGAAAACTACAAAGTGGTATGCAATTCAATATGTTAACGTAACAATATTCAACAGGTTTCATCTGGCTTTATGAAGCAACATTTATTAATTCTATAGGGTGATACAAAACATTTGGCCATAGTTATACATGACTCTCAGAACCAAAATTTAAACACCCTTTAGGGGACGGGTTCACCAAAACATGCATTTATTTTGCCACTGAATCTTCGTCCGGTAACTACATATTTTTGGCATTAGATGGCGCTCCACCACATTGGAATGCAATGTTAAACAAATTATAGTGCAACAGCAGTAGATAATGTGCTGACAAAAGAAAAGGTAAAAAGAAGTGGAGTTAAATCCACAAATGATTGATTTTGAACATACGAAAAGTGAATAATAGCTTCTTCAGAGTTTCAGTCTTAGTTTCACTTGGTCATTGATACAGCCACAAGTTTACTTCCTCTGAAGTATTAGCGCCACACCATGGCAACTACCTTTCTATGCACTTTGAAGGCAAGGTGTCCAACACTGTTCTAAATGTAAGTTTTCACTTGTCTAAAACAACAAAATAAAGCCACATCACCTCTGCAGTGTGCATAGGGCATCGTGATTATGTATTCCTCATCTCGTTTTAGGAAAAAAAGCATGGCTTTCCCGTCTAGTATTGCCGATAAAGAGTTACCTAAAACAAAACGATAACAATTAGAATACAATTCCCCACAACAATTTATTGTACGACTGTTTTAGAATGTTTTATTGTCTTACCATAGAACTTAGATTTGGCCAGGATACTTCCACTGACACAGAAACCATCCTTTTTGTTACAGACATAAAAGGCTGACACAGGGGGATGATGGGATACCTAGATGAAGAAATACATCCATATTACTACAAACTAAGCATGACATCGGGTAGAAGAATTCAGAGACTGTGTTCTGCTTTCACATTTTTAAATGGTCAGTTTGAGAAATAAACTCTACGATTTGACTGGAGAAAGATAACATTGGTTTATTGGAGTTCACAAAGACAACTTTTTTCAGCTTGGTACGGTAAGCTTTTCACATCCTTGTTTGTTTAATTCTTGCTCTTTTTGTTGCATTACAGCCCTTCAATTATTACGCTTTCAGTGCATTTTGCTAATGGCATGTGTGCAAGACAAAAACCTTAAATGTATTTTCAATTTCTGCTGTTCTTGTTCTAGATTTCCTAAACAACTGTTTATTTTAAGCTCCTTTTTTTTTTTAGACAACAGAACTGACATGTTTGGTCACCATCACAACTGCTACAAGAAACTGGGGTTCATATATTCTGCTGGTGTTAATACATAACTTTTACAACTTTTACTTTTACAACAAATTTTTTTTACTATGTCCTTTTTCTAAATCAATTAAGAGATTTTGATGAAGAATATAAACGAGCAGGAGTCAAGTATTTAAACCTCTTTGAAGCAAAATTATGAATTTCGTTTGGTAAGCCATTTATATGAAATATATAAATTTTATATATATATATATATATATATATATATATATATATATATATATATATATATATATATATATATATATATATATTAATATAATATCATATCAGACTAACATACACGTGCTTTTCTCTACTATAACTTTATCCATGGAAACAGTTGTGCAAAATGTTTTTGGTTTTTTTTTTCTGGTTTCTACCCTCATGAATCTCACCAGCTAATCGCAGTCTGGAGCTCTGCATTATAATGTCTTTTGTCAGAGCATTGTGTTTTGAGGAATCGCTGGTCCAGCCGGTCAAGTCGAGTGGCTCTGCTACAACAGGTCGCGTGGAAAACTGAGACGTTCGATTTTTACAAAAAGGGATTAGAAGAGGAACTGAATTCTGAAAATGGATTTGGGTAATATGGAGAACCGGGCAACCTGGATACCAGAGTACCCTATGTCATCCCTACTAGAAACCATTCTCTACATTGCAGTGCTACTGAATTTATTGTTGATGAAAGTGGAAGGACAATGGCATAGGTTACAGACAAACACCATGAGACATTTCCCTCACAGCTTCTGTGGCCCTCCCCCCTCCTCCTCCTCCTCCTGCCCTTTTCGTCCTGGGTCTCTCTTCAGCAGAAACTGCTGATGGAAGTAATTAGAGGTACCAGCTAGTCTTTTGGAAATGTTTATGTTATGAACATATAATATGTTCATATACTTGCAAATACATTGGACTTAAATGCCATATACTGAGTGTGTGTGTGTGTGTGTGTATATATATATGTGTGTGTGTGTGGTGTGTGTGTGTGTGTGTGTGTGTGTGTGTGTGTGTGTGTGTGTGTATATATATATATATATATATATATATATATATATAGTTTTTTTTTTTTTTTTTTACAAATTTGGATTGTCGAATTATATTTTACCCTTGACTTTCTACCCAATCTAAAATATCTAACTATGTTCCTCAACACAGCTACTCCCCAACTCTGGAGAAGGTCAGTGGGAGTCCTCCAATCCCCAAGCCCACCACCGCTTCACCCTGGAGATTGACAGATGATGGTAGCAGCCATTAGCCACAGAGCCAATGCAACACTCCCTGCAGAATCTCCAGTGAAGATCAGCAACTTCACACTTAAAATATGGGGACCCAAAAGCTTCTTACTCACCTGTTCCGCAACATAAAACGTGCAGCTGTCGGTCTCTGGGTGGAGCCAGCAGCAACGAAACGTCTCCCCCAGTATTGGGTTGTATGGCTTCTTCAGCCCCTGCAAGAGGAACCACAAAGCACGTTGAATACCCTTGAATGGGACTGATGTTTACTGCAGTACAAGGACCCAGGGCAGGGTATGCTTTACCCATACACACCTTTTCTGTGTATATTCCCTGTAATAGGGTTTCTTCGTAGGATGATTAACCACAGAGTGAACTCCTGGTCTTTATTTTGCTTGGGTCAGGAGAACAAACAGATCTCTAATTCCTATGTAGCCCTTTTTGGCACCAAAGTAGGTATCCTTCTGATCCAAGCAAAATGGAGTCGAGGAGTTTACTCGGTGGAACACAGACGAGGCCAGAAACATTATTCTGCCTGAAGCGCTTCAACTGGAGCACGCTCTCCTTCAGCTGCAGCACGCTCTCCTTCAGCTGCAGCACGCTCTCCTTCAGCTGCAGCACGCTCTCCTTCAGCTTAAATGTAATTACACCCCAGGAACAAACACTCACATTGACATTTAGTAAAAGAGTACTCTGTGTCATTACGTGAAGAGATCAGAGCTCTAGGTCAGGCTATTATTAAACCAATGAAGTGCAGTGTGTATCAGGAGAGTTTGAAGCTAGACAGTACTTTATGAATAGTGTGAGGGATTGATCAAGTAAAGGAACAAAACGTGAAAGGAGAATGTAAACTAACTGGATGGTAAACACAAAAATTAAATATAATGTGTTTGAGGTTAAAACTAAAAATGGGTTCATTGATAAACTGTTAAATGATAACGGTGTGTTAAATAAGTCTGGTTTAAAATAAATACTTTTGTTTGGCAGAGACCATACATGGGGGGATTAGGACCCAGTAGTGGTTACTGGAGTCAGGATCAACTTCAGGTTAATTCAATGACTAATTAGATAATTAATGATGCATAAAAGGTGGCTTGATTGTGGGTGAGTGTAGGAGTTTGGTTGAGAGAGTTGGAGAGCAAGAGGGTTATTGTGAGTATTGTGAAACTGGGCATTGAACTATTGGAAAAGGTATTTGGATTACGATTTGGTTTTGGTGACGTGGTAACAGGTTTAACCTGTTATTAGTTAGGGAAACATTTGTGTAGATAGGGCCCGAGATCGGGTTAGGTTTTGTTTTGTTTATTTTCTTTTGTTGTAAATAATAAACACATGCTACGGCGTTTCAGGGCACCCTGTGTCTAAAGTGTTTATTTGGAGAAGAAAAAGTGTGTGACCAGAGGGCAAGCCGTCACAATAGCAAGACAAAAGTAATGGCATATCCAGACATTTTTTTTTTATTTTCTATCAGACTTCACAGGAAGTTGTCAATGCTTATCATTTGTTTTTTTAAACAAATAATGAGTACTGCAAATAATTGTAATAAAGTAAAAACGGGAGCTTTTCAGTTTAAAAAAAAAGAAAGGGTATAGCAAGTATATTGTAGGTACAGAGCACCAGTGCAGAAAGCCTTACAGCATGTTCTGGAATGATCACAATTAAAGACACATGGCACTTAGCTACTTTTTAGACCACTATAGTCTATCTATCACTATCGAGACACTGGAAGTATTGAATACTGTAAGCCCACTCACCTTTGGCTTCTTATAAAAGCCAGACAGATACCACCTCAGGACCTGCTTCATTCGACTGTATGCGCTCTCTTCCACGGAAGCCCTGAAGAATTCAAAGCAGCAAGGGTAACATATTTATGACTAAACATGTTGATAAAATACAGGATTTTTTCTCAATTCAGCAGCTTTTAAAATATTATTAAAAATGACCAGGTGTTCCTTTTACTAAATACAAAATGAAAGAAAGGCCACATGTTTGGGGAGTACCCTCTATTTAATCTTCAGTGTAAGATGTGGGTACTGAGCCAGCGAGCGTACTTACTGTGAGAGGAAGTCTGCATGGTAGTAGTAATCAGACAGCTTGTCCAGGAAGGAGCGGGGCTCCAGGATGAAGGTGGGCAGCACCACGCGAGAAAGGTCCATCCCTGGGCGCAGCTGCTTCAGTATGGTCCACATCAGACCCTTGTTCTCCTCCGAGACTGTCTCCGTCTGGGACGCCACTCCGGCCTGGGGAGGGAAGTTAGACACTGAAAATTGACGCTTCAAAAAGGAACGGAATTGTATAAGAGATCTTGTGCGGTTCTAGCTGCTAGAACTGTGAAAAATGATTATAAAATTATAATCACTATAAAAACGAGAAAAGAAACGTAATGGGAGGTGTTGTGTGATGCACTGCCATTCCGAGTCTAAACGGTGTGAGTGAGGGGAGTTTAACACCTGCAGGAGAGTCAAGCTTTTTACCACAGTGGTGTGTGGATCGCACCCAGCCTCTGTTACACTATTAAGCAATTAACAGTGCCATATGTAGTAAGCTAGGAATACAATCTGTAGACAGGGCAATGTCCTGGCATTCTGACATTTGTAACTGGTATTGATTTTTATGCTATTTTATTCATCATGACATTTCTAAAAAAATTAATTTACTTTAAAAAGACCATTCATGATAAATTAACTTAAGTAATATCGAACTAAAGAAAAAAAAAAGGCTATGTATTCTAGATGCACATAAATGTACCTATTTTACTTAGATATATTAGACATATTTCTTTTTACAGAGGCTGCTCTAAAGCTATATCAGAAAATGGCTTATGTTATTGTAAAAACAGCCTTTCACCAGTCTATTACCTGTGCTGGGGGCTAAAGACCTGCTTAAGTGAATCAACAGACGTAAAGCTGTTCTTTCCAAAGTGCTTTGCCCTAGAAGAAGGAGACTTCTTCAGTTTATACAAGGGCAATCTTTCTCCCAGGCAGTGCACTGCATCGCATTAGAAATGCATCTTTCTTTACAACAACTGCATTAGCTTTGCTATGCTCAAGGGGAAGGTTAATAGAGGACACAGTGCAATGAACCTTGCTGATCGCAACCCTTTTAACAATGTCAATCATACAATAAAAAAGTGAAACAACACAGTAATTGGAAACCAAATACCACCAAAGACAATGCGGGGAAGAGAATGATTTCATTTTGTACACTTCACTTATTCTTTCTTAAAAGCTCAAGTTTACCTCGGCCATCTCCTCCCGGTCTTGCTCTATGTAGGAAGTTGCCTGCAACTCGACGAGGATGTCCTTCTGAGTCTCTGACTGGTCCGTGTCACTTTCCTCAGTTACCCTCTGGCTGTTTTCATTGGGCCCGCAATCTGATTTGTCAGAATAGCCATCATTCTCCATATGATGATTTCCTGACTCATTCATCCTTTAAAATAATATATAAAATGAGAAGAATATATACCCTACATTTGAACGCACTATTTGAAGTGGGTGGCTGCTTTTCAACATTGGAACTCCAAGCACATCACTATGTAGATTATTTCATCATAGGCCTGTCTCAATCTTCTAGAACTTTATATTCACATCCTTCTATAGGCAGCCAATCAGGTCATACTGCAAGACTGTGTAACATTGTACCTTAATTCTACAAATCTTACCTGTTGTGCATTTATATATCTATGTATAGGTCTTAATGTTCAGTTCTGAAAGAAATACATAGCAAACATGCATTTTCATCAACCTAGTGTAGTACCAGATATCACATTTAAAAAAGAAATAAAAATATGCATACTATTTATGAATACAAGAAATATACATACTAAAAAAGCAGTCCTTAATTAAAACAATTCAGTTAATATATTTAGCAATGCTTTTAAAATAAACAAATATGTTTGCTAAAGCATGTGTTTCTTTCAAAACTACATATTCTTGATATATTTAAAGAATAGATGTATTTAAAGAATAAATGTATGGAACTATTTTGTTAGCCTAATCACTTTAATGATAACGTTCCTTTAACCAACTAACTAAAAGTGCGTCCTGTGTGACAGCCATTAGATTTATAGACAAACGCATAAAATAGGTCATCATTTAGATTTGCCCGTTACACATTTCTGTGCATATCTGCCTGGCTCTGCTTACTGGAAGAGCTCGTGAGGGGACAGGGTGGACGACTGCAGCAGGTTGAGGATGTGGGAAGAGTTGGAGGAGCAGCAGAGGTCCACATCCTTGCCCTGCTTGGAGCTGAGCTTGTAGAGACTGGAGCAGCTCAGTGCCAGCTCAATAGCGCCCATCCAACAGCGACCTGCACAGAACACAGGAACGACATCGCTGACACAGCAGACTCAGCATTCATAGACACTGCGGACGTTCACACATGAATTTCATGGTTAGCAATTACAACATATATCCTAAAGCACGCTGCAAAATGTATTCTATAAGCACTTGGAGGCGCAGCAAGAGCATAAACAGAAATGACTATCAAAACCTTTTAAAAACGGAAAGTTTCTGTAAACAAAAACCAAAATCATGAGCCACAGAGTATGTCATATCTTACATTTTGAATTAAAATGGATATATGAAATAGATCAGTAAGTCCAGAGGTATAAACACAGTGCAGTGAAATGGTCAATGTTCTTCTGCATACCACCCATGTAATTTAAGTAATCATATTGGATATAATTATTCATTTGGAACGCACATCAAAACTCCTTGAGACAAATTCTAATCCTGACCTTATAGTTTTACCCCAACCCTTTTACTTAGCTCTCCAGTGCATATTACAGCAATACCCACCTACACAGCATTGATTTGTGTAAGCATGGTCATATTAAATCAATAATTGCATGCAGTTATCTCTAAATTTGATGACACAGCAAAGCCACTTGTAGTACTGTAGCATTCTCCTACATGAGATGACATAAAACCTGTAGAACAGACTTACTTTTATAGAACGGCCTTTATGATATGGTCCTAATTCCATTTCCATTGGAAATCATTCTGCAGCAGACACTACTATACTACTTGCAATACAGTTTGAATTTTTCAGAATCCCACTAATGAATAAACAATTCATAAATAATGAACACAAATACAGCCAATACAAAACCACTGAATCGTGTGTTCAATCACTGCCACTCCCAAAATATGCCCTTCTTGGTTCACTGGGTTAGTGGTTTGTCTCCTGATATCTGCTATTTATTTTTTCAATAATAACGATGTCATGTATTGGACCCCAGTGCTGTGATCATAGCCCAGTGGATGGTATGAAATCCTCACCATCAGACTCCGAGGCTGCTCTGAAGATGAGATAGCTGCTGGGTAGTGGCTGTGTGAATGAGCCTACATTCTCCCCCTTTGGACCCTAGAATAGAATAGAAGTTTTTCACATCTTAAAACAAGATGATTTAACAATATACATTGACATCTGTCCAATAATTAGCTCATTGTTGTTATTTTTGCAATCAGTCAGAGAATATAATACGTCCACTGCAGCTGAAGTGGAGCAGTCTGTTTTATTCTGACTCAGTAGGTACTCAACTTTATATGTCAGTGACTGTTTTTTTTTTTTTTTTTTTTTTTGGTTAGCCCTTAAAACAAGGTTTAAAACATAAAATGTAATTTGAGTAGGTCACCCCCACATTGAGTCATTCAAAACAGGCATTGTTACTGTCTTCAGCCACTCTCACCATGTGGGGCTGCATGATTTACACAGCTTTTTGTATGCACACTGCGATAACTGCCTAGCACCCTTTTCACAATCACATGTTGTTTGCCGACAGCATATGAAGGAAATTTGGTCCACTTTAGCTGGAATGACTCCTACGGGAGCCAAATATCTAACATCCTTCCTGAAAATCATGAACTTTCTTTAAAAGTGGGTAGCTAACAAAATATTTCCATAAGCCCTACCTGTCATGCATTCCATTGCATATTAAGGTCTTAAATGTGCAGTTCCAAAAGGAACATGATATCCCAAACATGCATTTTCATTTTAAAGCATTACATCTGGTGCTGCCCAGGGAAAAAGAGAGTTATCTGTTGCTTGCCTTCCAGGAAGTCTGTTACACTTGCGCTTCCTGGCTCATTTCAGCTCAACAGATTCTTACTGGCTGCAAAGCGTGTCAGTCATTAGGGGAAGCAGCTGGTTGGTTACCAACAGGAAAGGGCTGAGGGGCATCAAATCCCAATCTAATTGTCCTCAGATCCCTAAACCCTCTCTCACCTTCATGGCCCAGATGGACTTGTCCAGTGGGTGGTACAGTTTGAAGCAGAAGCCGTCCTTTTTGGAAGGCCTCTCGATGAGCTTGCAGGCGTTGAGCAGAGCGGTCCCCACCCAGTGGTCCACCTTGGGGGTCTTGAAGATCATCAGCACCCCAGGCTTCAGCACGCACCACAGCTTTGTCCAGCTCTTGAGAGAGCCACGGATCTGAAAGACCGCCATCCCAAATTAGGATTGCACTGGCTTATGGATGGATAACACACATCACAAAAATGTTTTTAGACAGCTTCTGCCTGTTTGGTTTAACTAAATCCAGCTGCCCGCATCCTCAGTGCCACATTAATATTTGTATCAGCTACGCCTCTCTAGTACATTAAAAGGTAATCTAATGAATGACTGTACACGAAGTGGGATGAAGATCTTATTAAAAACAGAACAACAATTACTGAGGATGACGGAGGGAAGCTGAGATCTGTTATTAAAACTTGGAAGCACCGCTGAGATTATTTCATTGCTATGAATCTTGTAATTTATTTATTACAATATAATATATCCTCATGCCACCCCTGTAT
The DNA here is from genome assembly GCF_017654505.1 of Polyodon spathula. Taxonomy (NCBI): domain Eukaryota; kingdom Metazoa; phylum Chordata; class Actinopteri; order Acipenseriformes; family Polyodontidae; genus Polyodon; species Polyodon spathula. Next base: position 9,582,678 of record NC_054550.1, on the reverse strand, counting down.
ACTAGGTATATAGAATTTGCTCAAAATACTTGATAAAGTTCCCCAGTGGGACAACTGAAATCACACACACACACACACAACATTTAATACCAAACAAATAGTATTTGTAACACTGTTCACATATTAAAAATCTGTTCCATAATTTAGGTACAGTCATCTTTTGATTAACTTACAATAACTTACTAAATGTCAAGGTGCGCTTGAAGTATTTACTAACAGGAAAATACTGGTATTATGGAAACTGCACAGGGCAGACTGGGGTCTGAGAAGTAAAAAGCCTGCTGTTCAATTTCTCTTCATATGCTCCATCACACACTGCCCTTGGACTCCAATCCACTGTAATCTGACTGCCATTGTGAAATAGGATTGTGACAGCAATATAACTGCAATAAGTCGCTCATGAGCAATCATTACCATGGTAGTTGACTTTGTCTGATGTGTGAATGGCCATTACTCAGGGGTCAAAAGCTTAAAAATCAGACGCACTTGTTTAAAACATGGACGGATATTCATTAGCTGCCAATAGACCATATCAATCAAACGTTAAGCACATGCAGGCTGTCCAGGCTGTGCCAAAGTGCCGATCTTCACTGAGGATTGTACAGGCTGTGCTGCACTGGCTTTGGCGCTCCCGTGGGTCAGGAAGCAAAATTGTCAAAAATGACAGTGCTCCCCTCCCCCCCCCCCCCCCCCCAGGCCAGGCACTTTCAGTTGTCCTGAGCTGTTGTGGGGAGTTGCTGACAAAAAGCAGTCCACAATTATCTATTTTATATGTATTTGATTCATCAGCTTTAAGATCATAACATTGGTACTGGCAATTCTCCCGAGTCAGCTGCAAGTCTGGCCTACCTTCAGCCAGTTGGCCACGATTACCACACTGGGGTCCTTGAGCGCACTGAACAGCTCTTTCGCTGCTCTCTTCTTCTCCTGTCTGTAATTCTTCTTCTGGACCTGCTCAAAATAGCACAAGCGTATTGGTGAGGATTTCACAGCTGAAGCACTTGTCTGAGTAAGCACCTCACAAAATCACATTTAGTCAAGGAAGCTGCTCAATTGTGTTCTGAACTGTGAGCTGCTTATTGAAAAGGGTTGCTGTACACTGAACGTATATTAAAATAGGTGCTTATGTATTGTGGGATGCAGCTATACACAGTGTAAGTGCATGGGTTTATATGCATGGTCATTTTACTTAAAAATAAACCCACCTACAATGCAATGCGCTTGTATGAATTTTACTAATTTATCATGCATTAGTATTAAGCAGGTCTTGCGTGTGCATTGCTCTGTAGCCACTGGTGTGTTTTAACTCTTGTGCAAGCGAATATTTGAAAGCAAAATAACAGCTGCATTTTTCACTGAAAACAGTGACTATATAAGTACTACATTGGCTGGATTTGAACCCCAGTTTTCCAGGAGTGAAATGCTGGAGTTTTACTGGAATGTTTCACTAGGTGGCGCCGATTTCATATTATTACTGAAAACCCCATAAAGTGGTTATTTTAACACTGCATGGCAGGACTGAAGTGCAACTTCAGATATGTGATGTAGAAGTTGGAGCTGTATGAAACTCACTATATGCAGTATCAGTATCACCTCCATGTAACAGTATGGTACTGAACAGCTTTCAGATACACTACAGACAGTTTTCCCTTCTGTTTTAAAGGCCTTGCATCCTTTTTTCACAAAGCAAAACTGGAAGTGGCAAGACTCTAAACCCTAGTCAAAATCACATAAATACTGATATATTTACATGCAGTTACAACCCCCCAAAACATGGGCCGACTAAACATTGCAGTTTATAAACTGGATCTGCTAGCATTAAGGGTCTGCGTAACTGCAGACACTCGCCAATTAATTCAATTTTTTTGTCAACAAAGGACCAGTTACAGTAATATTTGTTAAGCCAGCTTCATATATTACAGACCTATGTTACCATGTCTGTCACTTCCATAACAGGTCTAGTCTGTTTACCTGTCTTTCTACACAACTTACAGCATTTATTTTATTTACAAAAGGAAACTTTTTACATTCTAAGATTTAAGAGATTTTTTTACTGTACATCATTGTGAAAACTCTGGAAAGTGTGTTACACACACAGTGCAAGAACTCTGCTCCCTGAGGCAATTCTTACCTTGCCTCAGAGCGGTGCCATGTTACTATGGCAACATGCTTTTGAGGCGCTCAGCAGAATATTCAAATGCCGTAGCTGTACTTTAAGTGCATGAGAAAAAACGTAGTTATTTGTTAAGATTTCACAGTTGACACAATATACTGTTAATGTCACATGTGTTGGCGAACCAGCAACTTCAGTTTTTCAACTACTAGGACTGCCTTGCTGGCACTACAGATTTTCTAACATACAGTACATGTTGTTGACTTTTACTCTGGCCTGAATCAGACGTTCTGAAAACTGATCCTTGATCAACAATCTATCTAGATATCTAGATTGGTGATGTTACTGCTGTTTTTAGAGTGCTGGTGTCTTCTAAAGCTGTAGTTCGCCTGTTATAAACAGACCTGGGGGGTGCCGCGTGTGAGCTTTTCTGCTGTTGATGGTGATATCGGTGATGTGCCTACAAGAGGCGGGGGTTGTTTGAGTGTCCCCTTGCACCATATTTTTTGACTGTCTATTTGAACCCTTTTGTACTCATTTCTAAAAGATTAACTCATTGGTTTCTGTGTTTTTTGTATGACTTGTCTTTTTCTGTAAACTGTATTTATAAATCAATTCTTTACACTAAAGGTATTTTGCAAAATGAAATTCGTCTAGATCCAGCATTCAGGAAACCCCACAGAACCCCCACCCCTTGTCCCTGGAGGGAACGCACCTTGAGTGACTCCTTCTTTGCCATTTTGTCAGTAGGCGAGGTGAACTCCTTATCATGGCCATTGGAGAGCTTAGAATCAGACTGGGAAAAATGGGGAAAACAGGAGATTTTCAACGAAAGCTAAAATCCTGCCAAAAAGTAACCCTAATGGAAAAAGGAGTCTACAAGTTAGACGGTCCTCTTAGTATCACAATGTTTTAACATGTGTTGAAGACAGACTTTGGCACATGCTTAACATTGCACAACAGCACTGAATTCAGCTGGAAGTTAGTTAGAGACATTATAAATAATTCAAACTTAACATATGAGCAACGGAACTCGGAACTGATAGAAACAGGTAAGACAGATTCCATTATCCCCCAGATTCTGTTTCTTTCAAATCGCTTTCAAATCGTCACAAAATTCCTGAGCCATGCAACTGGATAAGGCGCACTTCTCTAGATATGACTGTAAAGTGAGACATTTGCTTTTACTGTAAGATTGGTGACTTTGTAATGCAGAACTGTCTAGTTTTGTGCTGGACCATTAATTAAACCAGGTTCATTTCCTGGATGCATTTTCTTCTTTTTATACCTAATAAAAATGGTAATTCACACCACAGCGACTGCAGCAGAATGCCTTTCGACTTAATTAAAATTTAGCACAAGAAGGGCTTATAAAGCAAATGATTCATTCTTATAAAAGGGCATAAACGGTTCAATAAACCTCTACTGACATCCCAATGCGCTGAATTGGAGTATCCCTCTGAACCCAATACAGGGAGTTTGCTGGCACAGTTTAGGCAGCTTTCAGTTTACACGCAGACAGCAGTGACACAGTGAAGACCACAAGCAGACAGGCAGGCAGGCTGCGGTGACCGTTGAGTCTGACCTGCTCATAAAAGATAAGAAAACCTCAATCTCTGGATTTGCATGTTATTGCATTGCTGCATACAGCCTGCTTGAAGAGCCTACACGGTTTTATCCTTGTTTTATAGACTTGATTCACCGGACCAGATTTGATAAGCTACGTCGTTACCTGCTATAGACTCACAATAGAGTAATAAAATACTGTATGTCAGTGAGATCCATCCAATTAGAGGTGTCAGTTACTGTATGGCAAAAATGTAAATTTGACAGTCAGACAGCTTCCATACACCTTCAGACAATCATACTCACTGACCTGATCTAAAGAATGCTCAAGCCAAGTTTCATCGCAATTTGACAGTGATTTTCTATAGGAAACAAATGGGTATATAGTATATAATATTTAGTTTACCCCCAGATTCTGATATTATCACTAAGCTAAAGAAGGTTCTTCACAAGTTTCATCACTAGCCAATTGTTCTCTTAAAAAGGTATTCACAATTCAAAAATGTGATTTATTTATGAACCTACAGTAATGAAGGGGTATCGATGATTTATGTAACCTGCTTTAAAAAAAAAGAAATCATCGTCCTCATACTGGCATCTCTCGGATTTCTTTCATCTGCAAATTCAATTCCAAATGGTGACATCACAATCGACCACCTATCTCAGCCACTTAAGTGTTCTGGTTCTCACCTTTTCCCTATAAATTAACTTAGTTAAGGTTTGTCATGAATAGAACACATATTATAGTTGGATTACAAATAGTAAAGCAGTATATAAAAATAGGAGTTAAAGGATTAGTCAAATAACTGATAACTGTTTAAAATTATTTAATGCCAACAGCATAAACTATACATCTGTTATCTTCATCATACTTAAAATCTTATTTGTGATAGGGCATAGAAAAAGCTTTAACAGAACAAGCAGATCCTTCCCCTAAAGTCTACAATTTAATTATACAGCTTGCATTGCATTGTAAACTGTGTAAAGATGCTAATCTCATGACACGACATCAGTGTCCGATAACATCGAGCTGATCAGTAGTGTTCTCTGCATTTCAGGAGGGAATCTCTGGGCTAATCTAAGGAACTCTGTCTTTGCACTCCATCAATAACATCGCTGACTGGACTAAGTTTCCTCCTAGCTGGTCAGGCTTGTCAGTTCAGCCTCCCAAGGTTCTTCTCCTAGCCACTGTCGATTCAAACACGGCTAACCCTTTCCCTGCTGTGTGTTGACAGCAACCCTGTGGTTTAAGAACTGGAAAGAATTTTGTTCTAGGAATTTCTTGTAGTGGAGTTACTGTAGTACTTATGTAGTTCTGTATTTCTGGATAATAACCCAGTACATTGTGTGGGGGTATACTATACACATCAAATGGTTTTGTATTTTTCAGTAATCTTTGGTACAGAACCTAGTCTAGTTTTGTAAACTCTTTTTGACTCCATCAGCAACTTTGCAAAAAAGGTTTAATTAAATTAAATCATTCACATACTGAAAAAAAAAATATTTAAAAATGGACAGACAGACAGTAGCCCCTGATTATGTGATACATTTATCTGACATTTCTTTGTATCAAATAGTTTGTATTAGGTGGAAATGATATGTTCTATGGGGTGATATAAGAAAAGCTGACGTCCATCTCACAATAGACAGAATGTTGCCATGTAAGCAATTTACATTTCTGTATCTGCGCAAAACATCTCCCATTCTACATTCTCACGCGACAGCTTCAAAAGATAGAAAAACACACGTACAAACTTCTGTGTTGACAGACCCCACAGCACCTCAGACCACAGTTAAAATGTCCTGCATCAGACAAATTCCAAATTCTCCTCCCTTTCTACACACTTCTGAACACAAGAACCTGCCTAAGCGGGAATAACAACCAAGAGCCGATTGTTACGATGGCTTAGGCAGATTTATAAAAGCACCACTTCAGTCTTGAACAAAAGCACACACACAGCATAAAACACAGTGCACATTGGTATTTTAGAATTCAGAGATAATACAATCAGCAGGGTGTTTGTTTTATATTAAAACACTAACTTTGTTGTTATTTTGTTGCATTTTGACAAATGTTTGATAGGTTATTTGCAATTATACCATTCATTTGCTGAAGACACAAAAAAAGAACTGGATCCTGTGACATTCTATCCCTGAGGCCTACTGTATGAACTGTGTGTGAGCTGCAATTACACAGCAATGGGGAAACAGAAGGATCTCGCAAGGTGCCTGGCAGCAGGTGTCCATGGCACTGAATTATCCCTCAGGGCAGTGTTCATCACGACATTGACAACCATGTTGAACTAAAAGGTTGCAGGTGGTTTGCAGTACAGCTGTCGGTGTTACACAACAGAAGCTACTCACCTTACTGTTGGACATGGGAGTGTTGCTGATCTCATCTTTCAGAACTGGTAGACCGTTCCTCTCAATAGCAGTACCTGCCAATCACACAAACAATAGGCATCACTTTAGGTGGCGAAGCAGAGAAGTCAAGTGAAGAATTGAGCTACACGACTAAGATGAGAGATTTAACTGTTTATGTTTATATTATATTTATATATATATATATATATATATATATATATATATATATATATATATAAAAACAACACAGTACTTTGTTTTAATAAATTAGTTTGGACAAAAAAAGAAAAGAAAAAAGATACTCTGAGTTAAAAGAAAAAAAAAAAGTGGGTTTTCAGTATAGTCAAAGCATATTCACTCATTAATCAGGAGTGTGTGTGGAAACCCACGGTCCCAACAAGAGAAAAATAGGCCCAAACTCATTATGTAAACAAAACTGTTCCTGTATTAACTGTATAACAGCTGTGTGGCTGTGATATACTTTTGTTATGAATGACTGGAATAACTTACAAAAATCACTGTGGATTGTAAGACCAGTACTGGGTCGAGGATAAAGAGCGCTTGTTTTCTGTTCTTGCAAAACACCACTCATTTCAAATCAGAGTCGGTTTTGTTGGTGATCTGGATACACTACAGGGCTCTGCGGCAAAGTGGTGAATACGTGCAGGTGAGTGCAGTGCAGAGCGGATTAATCACACAGACAAACGATTCACTGGTGCACGAGTGTTTATTAATGGTTATAATGTCCAGAGCCTTGTGGCAACAACCTGTAAACAATAATAATGAAAGAAGTGGTACAGAGGCGTGTATCACTCCTGTTTGTAAAAATCCTACGCAACCAAAAGTCCCGTCTTTCCTCACCCACACAAAACACAAACACAGACACAGTTCCGATGCGTGAACTAAGTGCTCGTGGTGCAAAGACAGTTCCGAAGTGAAAAGGTGAGCGTTGATGTCCGGGTTAATGCTGGCTAGTACTCTTTAAAGACAAACCACACAAAACAAACAGTGTTATGAGACAGACGAATACACAGAACACTCACGGTTTTCTGTTTCACAAATTATGGGCTCCTTCTAGGTTTTTTTGCTAACCATCTACAAAGGAACAGATCACTGAAGCTACACCCCCTATATATACCCATGACCCCTAGGTTAACGAGCGCATCCACTCCTCCAATCCTCGGATGCCACGCCGTCTACCGTCCGGGTCAGTGAGCTTGGGTGCCGTAGCTCCGCCCCCTTCCTAAATGGCCGACTTCCATCTACCCTATGGAATAAATTGTCTTGCCATTTACTTAAGGTTACTCTGTTCCTTCTTTCTAGTGCCCTCACAGGTCGGGAAGGAGATCTGACACCAAGTGTCATTCAATCTCTCTCACAGGCTCAAAATAAAATCAGGATTCTGTTTAAAAATATATTGCTGCTATTCTGACAGCAAGCACTTGTTTCTTGTTGAACATTGTAGGGTGTTCTGTAACCCTTCAAAAGAGGTTGTAACTATAAAATAATTCCATTAAATCTTACCTGTCCTGCATTTCCATTTGCTACATACAGTAGGTCTCAAATGCACAATCTTGAAAGAAACACATGTAATAAATCACAATCTGATACTAGGTTAAAGAAAGTTTCTATGCCTCGCTCTGAGGAAGTCAAGTCAGTGAATAGGGGAAGCAGCTGGTCAGTTAGAGTGTTACAAAACTACCTTTAGGGTTATCTCAACGATGAAAGCCAGTACGATCATGGCCCTAGCAGATAGCAACGCGTGGGGGCACAGGGGCAGCGGTTTACCTGGACTCAGGGGGTATAAGTCATTGTCTCCCCCGTAGGAGAGGTTCCTCGTCAGCTTTTGTGGATCGATCTTTTGAGGAGTGGATGTGTTCGGACAGAGAGAAAACCTTCGACGAAACAAGTTCTCCTCCTTCATCCTCTGGGCTGTGTGCGTTTTCTAAACAGAATAAAAAGAGGGAAAAATTAATTCATTAGCATTGGAATAGCACATCAACATTACACAAACTCATGTCATGTGATGTAAAGTGATTGTAGCTACCAAAATAGTTCCACACCAGGCATCAGGTTTTAAAATTTAAATACTACAAATTTACTCAGAACTTCACATTTTAGAACTACATACACAGTGAAATAAATTATTTTTTTTGCCCCAATTACTTTAGAATACAGCTTGATACTTATGAAACTGTTGCACACTGTTAGAAATACCTTTTTATTTATTAAAACAGACTTTAAAAACCCTTCTTTAAACAAGTCATGAGTTAACGCTTAGTGAACTACATTGATATTGGTAATAATGTATGCTGTACAATTAATAGCACAAGGCGTGACAAGTCATTTTTTCCCAGCTGCATGACAAGAACACAGCACACCCAGAGGAATTGTGTTTCAGGGAGATCAACACAATTACATGGAACAAACACGATTGGGCAGGTTTCAGTGTTAAAATATATGATATTTACATAGGGCCATGTTTTCCACTATGTTGTAATGAGAAAGGTATGACTAGTGATTACACACTCAGTAATTAAACTTTCCTTTTTCTCTAAATTACAATTATTTCCATATCGCGTGCTACTTAATCGTGGATATTTAACTTATGAAGGGGCATTTTCAACACATAATAAAAGTAAGGTAGAAAATCTAGGCCAGTTTCCTTCTTCTAAATTGGAGTGAGACAGTAGATTATGGTTGGAATTTTCATTTTTCAAAGATGTTTTTACTTCAATATCATACTTTTACTGATCTGTGTTCCTCGTTTCAGATCCTTCTACCTCCCGCTGACACTCAATCGTCTCAACGTAATCTACAGCCTTGTGTTTTATTTCTTTTGCTTTAACACCTTATCAGTTTTGATTCATCATGTAGGGCGGGATTAGAAATAGTAAATCTCTCTGTGCAGTCATAATATTCGATGACACCATCTAAACACTCACCGCATGACAAAAACAACTACACAGACTCAAGTGTCCGAGCTAATGAGAAAGTGTGAGGAAGAGGAGGGTTTATTTGCCAACAATGAAATGTCTGCAGTTTGATGCCTTACACATTATTAGGCAAGCAAAATCAGATAATCTTTTGTATTATTGTAAAAACAAATAATATGTACATTAGCAATCCATATTTGGGGGTGGGGTGGGAGTATTACCATATAATGGATGGCAATAATTTTTTTCCCATATTATATGCAACACTTGCTTGGAAAAGCATGTTTCAGTCTCGACAAACATTACTTTGCTCAAGTTTCTAACCTTGCTTCCTTGAATCCCCCACTTCAAAAACCATGCAGCTTTTTAAATCAAGAAATTCTCACGCTCAGAGATTTCCAGAATAGCTATTTCTAAGTATCCAGTTTTAAAAATCATTTCCTCTGCAGTTTCCCCACCCTCTCATCTCTGAAAGCCAGGAACCTTCATCTCTACCAAACCAGACTGTCATTGCAGATAACAACCCTCCCCCTCCACACACACTGACCTCGGCTGGTATCGCCATCACTCTGAGATGCAGGAAGGCATTCACAGACACAGCAGCGACTTGAGTGACACAGATGTGGAAATACAGGACGCAGTGTATAAGGGTACTGTTTCAATGACCACACAAACCTAACTGCTTACTTGTACATGATAAAACGTTTGAACAAAGACTATTTTTAGTGTCATTAAAAGCTGACTACAGCTATTCAGGTTAATTTAACAGAAAATGTAAAGCAGGTAATGCCTTCCTTGTAGAATGTACATCCACTAGCCAATAATCTTAGCTCTCAGTGAGGTTCTGAGAACTTTTAGATATTACAGCAGCTCTGATAATGCACAAATCCATTTATTTCAATCTAGACAACGTAGCAAGTATCCTGCTCAATGGAAAAGTTACACAAGAGAGGACTTATAATTAGTGTTCCACATTTGCAGTTTATTCCGAATTTTACCGAAAAATTACAGGATTTTTTTTATTTTATATATTTATTTTTTAACTGGACGTCGGTTTTTACTGATTTATACCCGATTTTTGCTTATTAGTCAATATTTTCCTGGTACTGTTTTCTAGGAAATACAATATTTTGATTAAAATGCTGTTTTATTTTGACTCTGGCATTGTAATAATCAGCTGTATACTAAGATAGAGCAGCCGTTTAGACGTTGGAGGATCAAATAACTTTAAAACGTGGTTCTCTGTCACTTCACAAACACATTATTATTGATAATTACTGTGGCAACTGCTAGGCGCAGTAACTACTAGCTTGGATCAAAAACTAAATTGAATTACTTGCACCAAAATATAATATTTTTAGTGAATGAGGAATGGGGAGAAAACATAAATCAGTTTATGTTATATTCAAAAGAAAATGAATGTTCTGAAGTATACAAAAAGAAAAAATAGCAGAAGTGGGTGAGATGAGGCAGAGGATGCATAGCGCTGCAAATACGGCTGCACTGAGGTACATGTTCACACTGACAGTAAAGAACACAAAAATAAGCGGCATATTAAACTAATACAATAAAATGAACTGAGAGAAAAGGAATCCATTTCTGTGGCTTTTACACGTTTGTTAGAGAACTGTGTTTGAAAATGAGTTTGTTAGAGAACTGTGTTTTGCTGGACAGCCACTGATTATTGCAGAGAGGTATCTTTTGGTGACTTCGTAATCGTAAATATATGACAGAAAATGGTGATGCTTTAGTTGGTAAATGTATATGGAATTGTCACAAAGACGGCTGCAGTGGGTGACATCAGACCAGAAACAGGAATCAACATAAAATAAACAGAGAGGTGGAGTTTGATGAAGCTGAGCGATTCTTACCGCTCAGCATTTAATAATTAAACAAGCAGAAAATAAAAGGTTGCAAGACAAACAAAACACAGGACATGGTGCTTTAGCCAAAATAAAGAGATGAAACAAAACGGACTAACAAACAAACAAACAAACACGGTGAGTCAAAACAATTATTTACTTTAGTTTTTACTTTCTCCTCTCCACACCCGTTCTCCACTCACCGAACACACAACCCTGAGTGAGTGAAAACATGCTGCTTTTATGCAGCTGTACTGAGACTCGACTGCTAATCAATCATTCAATTGGAGTCTCGGTATAACTGCAGTGAATTAATAAAAGTGCAATTCCCCGTGCTCACATATTACATTTTACCTGCACATGAAGTGCTGTACAATCCTCGTGCCTAAATACAAACATACATTTGAAAACACTTGTGTTACACAGACCCATTTATATCCCGTGTACCAATGACTATACACCAACATTAACACCCTACAACTAACATACAACACAAATAAATAGCCCAGGGGGTGGGGCACTTTGCCACAGGAATGCATTGATGTAAACGTCCAGTGTGATTTCTGACGCGTCTCCCGATGGCTTGCACTACCCAGTTCTGTCAATTTTCTTTTCTTTTTATGATTTCAAGGTGAATAAACCAGGCTTGTTTTGTGCTGATGTCATGTTCATACCTTCTGTAATACTATTTCCGTCAGCAGAGCGATCGTCCAAACATTTGCAAAGTATGAGCTAACTTGGGAAAATGTGGCTTTGACTTGCAGATTCTACTCATCACACATGCCAGGGACATTATTAATCAGAAAGAACAACTGCTATGCATCATATTCCACATGTAAAGTGTGTATACTGAGATTTTTTCCCCACGATTTTTACAGATGTTTCAATGAAAAATTTTTTTTTTTTTTTTTTTTTACTGATTTTATCTCTATTTTAATATATGTAAAATAAACTGAAAAATTCCCAGATTTTTTTTTTTTTTTTTTTTTAAAAGATAAAAACCTAAAATGCAGAACACTACTTATAATGTAACCCAAAGAAAATCTGAACTCCAAAAGAAAACCTCTGGAAACAACATGCAGGTACAGGCAAAACTGACCTCTTGAAGCGGAAGACTAGTTACCGATCAGTTTGAAAACAAACATTGATTTCCTTTGTGAGACTGTGTGGAGCAAGTTAAAAAGCAACGTGCAGTATATTGATGGTGCTGCACCATTTTCTTTCAGGACTGCAGTAGCCTACAATATAGGGTTACTTTTCTTGTGATTTATGCTTTTTTTGTTTTACATTAGAGAAAGCCTTTGATTAATCAAGTACACATTTTTTGTCACCTTTGGTATTAAATTTCACAACATCTCCATAGCGGCATTCTGTCTAATCTAGCACAACATTCAAGTCCCAAGTCTGGACAGGATTAGACAGGTTTTACTGTGGAAATAAGGACACCTCACAAATTCACTGCCCTTTATAGATCTTGTGTGTGTGTGTGTGTAATTCACTATGTAGAAAAATATAAGTATGACATATATCTAGTTGGAACTCTACCTACATACACAGTACTCTTGCATCAGATGTAAGCACTAGTACAGTGTTGTACTGTGGGATTTGTGTTTGCTTTGCTCTATGCTTGCCCATGTGATAACTGATAACTCATGCACACTCAATTCATCCTGCACAGCCCTCACCTGAATAAATGACGTTTGCAGGATGAGAAAAAACACAACAACTGAATTACTCGATACAGAGCTAAAAACAATTCCCTAGTTCATTTCAATCTCTGCAAGTATACCGTGTTTAATGCAGGTTCATCTTTATTTACAATATGTTTTGCTTCTTCAAACAAGAAAAAGATGACTAAAAAGAATACACATTTTGTCATCTCCAACTGCTTATTTCTCCTAATGTAGGATAGTAAAAATGTGTTTTGCATGTGTATCTGCATACAATATTTCAGACAATAACTGCAGCTACACCCAAGGATTTCCACAAAGTTTGGTTGCTTCGTCTTTATTCCAACTATCATGCGAGTCCTTAATACCTAACCCCGGTTCTGAAAGCCAGGACTTCAGCTGAAACAAAGTCACTGAAGAACATCTCCGATCTCATCGATGACATTTCCAATTTAGATCAAAGGCAAAACCATAAAACCTTATGTGTCTTTAAAGGTCTATTTTTTTAGCAGGTTGTTCATGCAGCTAGGCGAGAATATGATCTACTGAGAGTATCGCTTTCCAGACCAGAGAATCAGATCCTGTATCACTTCTGCCTGCTAACACCTTTTTTTAAATACACAGATGTGCTATTTTAAGAAACCTCCATATGACCATGGGAACGCAGAGTCGTTATTTATGGTAGGTCACTTAAAGAAACCTGTTTTAAAACTGTTGGATTGCTACTTACAGTAGCTCTTAGCTAGCAGTGTTTTTTGTGATTGTGAGGATGTTTACACTTTGAAGAAATACCTACAGTAGCTTCTTACAAAAACTGACCTGGATTACTAAGTATACAATACCCCACTGTACTGTCCTCACCTCTAACCTCACCACTGTTCCCATCTAGCTGAAATAGGGACTGCACAGAGTGTGCCACCTGGTTGTTGGGGTGAAAGTACTGAATCCTGCAGAACATTGGGACCAACACGCAAGTTGGGTGGTATGTCATTTGCAGAAGGACCTCCACTCACCTGGGGCTCTCACGGTACAGATGGCTTTCCACTGGCTATTTGTCAAGCTGAGAATGCAAAACTCTGGCCTCACAACACATCTGAATGTGGCTCGGAGCCGAGATGGGCTGGGGACCCCACCCCACCCACCCAGGACCAGATCCAGAGGGTTAAGATCATGCTGGGTGCGATCAGTCCACACCAAGGCTAGGCCAGAGAGATGCTTGGCTTTCCAGAAATTGGTAACTGGCTGTCGAGAACACATACAACAAATATAGTTCTACTACTAAAATAGCTCTGGAATATAGTACTACACATTTATTTCAACATAAAACATTCAGTAATGTTGATAATTACAGGTTCTGGTTCTCGGCGAGAAAATCTAGCAGAAACCCCACAGGTTCTAATTAGCCCAATCAATGACAATCTATAACCCTCCTGTGATGTCACAATGACCTAGAAACCATCAAGAATGTGTGCTATATATGAATATGTCCTGTATAGTGCGTCTCTTAATAGATGTCACCTCATGCAGTTTGAGCCGAGTTGTTCTTGCAGCTCAAACTGTGCAAAATGATTCCTGTGATAAGAGACTCTACACACAATGTATTATTACCTTTTTAAAAATCACAAAATCCAAGATTGCACTCAGGAACTGGAACTGGAACTGGAACTAGAACTTTGGTGAATCCTGAAAGGTGATTGGTTGATTTCTCATATGTGATTTATAATAATAGCCACACCAAGTTTCATCACAATTTGACAAAGATTTGCTAGATATTTGCTACTTGACTAAGGATTCATCCATAACTGTAAAACTCAATGGTAGTATCAGTAATACTAAAAGAAATGTAGCAAATTCTTTGAAAAGCATTTCAATTAAGACAACATGTTTGTCAAATCAATTTAGAAGTTCCTTTTTGTAGTACTATACTGTACTGATTGACCTATTGCACACCCCAATAAACCACATCTGGATTTTACAGCACAACAAAAAACAGCCAGGTTTGCATCAACCATATAGCAGCGTTCATCTCAGGATTCTCTCTCAAAACACGTGGCTTCCCTGGTGCTAAAAAATCCAGCTGTGGCTGGCTGGTAATCCACTCTTTTACATGTTGAAGTAAGAGACTAATGCACATTAAATGCATTTATATGGATGAGCATATGATAGATTACTGTACAAATCAATCAAAATTTACACTAGGAATAGGAGAGACTTTTGGTGCATGCCATAGTCTGACTGTGCTCCTGGGATCAGCTGTGCAATGTGCGAGTAGGGGGCTAAAAGATTTCCACAGTAAATCCCACTTTCTGCACTTTGAACTTCAGTTAGGGGAGGGGGGTTATGACTACCCATACTCTGGCATGATCTACTGTACCATGCATCTGCCTCTCCCAAAAAAACTCACAGATTACAGAGAATCAAGCTTCTGTGCATCATAAATACAAACCCTGCTTGGAAGACCATTCTAATGTTTTTTTTTTTTTAATTTTATTTTTAATGAAATACAATCTGTTTGGATATTTGCCACACACTGCCTGGACCAGGGCTTTATTGCACACATTCTGTATCAACTAAGACAATGCCGTACGTTTGAGATGTGAAATTCACAATGCATAAATACAGGGCTGCAAATGACTGGTGTTACTCCTGCCCGGGTTTAGTATAATTTGAAAAGACACACGCTACCTGGGTAGCGAGACTAACTCATTGCTCCACCAATAAACCAAGATCTTAAGACCGCAAGGGGCTTGACTACTGTAGCACAGATCGAGCAGCTCTGAAACGTAGGCAGGAGCAAGACCATGCAAGGTCTTTAGGTGACTAATGAAATGTAAAAAAATTAAACCTGTGTTGCATCAAAGCCAATGAAGACATTTTCAAAAAGGGAGGTAAGGTGCTGTCCAGCCCTTAGTTACTAATATTAATTTCTTAGCAGACGCCCTTACCCAGGGAGACTTACAGCTGTATACAAAAAATACATATAGAATTACAGTACAATACAAGCTGTAGTGTTCTGAACATGCTGAAACCTACTCCTAGGCCCACTGCAGAAACAGCAGGCCACAGCTACAGTGTGTATTGATGTGTGCAGTGCAGTGCACTTCATCACAGGCTCATGCCAGAACTACAGTCATTTTAAAACAGCTTTTCCAAACCTCTCACAGCAGCACTAGTATAAACAAAACCAGGGATGAAGCTGGTGAGGGGATACTTACAGTATAATAAAAGCTTTTTATCCAATGGAAAATTTTTGATATACTAGGGAGGGAGGGAGACAGGCAATTGGGATAATGCCAGTTGTTCTGAAATACTACTTGCGTATTCACTGAGAAACCTCCCTGCTTATCGAATATTTACACTGCTTGTAAAATCAAAAAAGCCTTGCAAAAGCTCCTATTTACAGTAGAATTAAACTTTGGGAGTTTGATTTGATTTTAAAATTATGTAGTAGCAGAAAGTAGATGCTGTATATATATATATATATATATATATATATATATATATATATATATATATATATTTTTTTTTTTTTTTTCAGTATTCCTGCTACTTTAAAGCATTGACATTCTATTTTAACCTTCGCTGAATTTTTCTTCATACTCAAAACAGGGACATTTTGGAGCAACAGAATTCAGAACCACTCAGACAATCGTCAAACAAGCCAAAGAGTTAGGGGGAAAAAGCAATGACATTTCAGCCATTTACTGAGTTAAGGAAATCTACTTTACAATGTAAACATCTCACTTTAGTGGAGAGATGCTAGCTACAACAGTATGTAATTTCTTCATAGTAAAGATGGAAATGGGTACATCCGGGAGTGTGAATGAGCATGCATACCATTGGCTAATCTGATAGCCCACTGCCAAACAGCAGAGACTTGGCACACCCCCACCCAGTATTACGAGGACTGACTTTAACCTTGCCTAAATGTATGCACTGTAGTTTCTAAGACATAATGCAAACCCCTTTGTAGTATTGGGAGAATGCATACCTTTTTTTTTACAAGTTGCAATACACAAGCTGTGTGGTGTTGTGTGTGTAATAGTATTCTACCACACCAAGATGTTTTTGGGAAGCACACCCTTTTATTACACAAGGGAAGTACTAAACACAAACAAGGCTCATACAGTATTATATTTAAAAAAAAATGTGTTACTTTGCCAATTGATTTTTACCCTGTTTTTCTCCCAGTTTGAAATAGCCAATTATTTAGGCTCAGCTCACTGCTACCACACCTGCGCTGACTCAGCAGTGGTGAAGACAAACACACGCTGTCCTCTGAAGCATGTGCCATCAGCTGACTGCTTCTTTTCACTCTGCAGGCCCACCATGCAGCCATCTCAGAGCTACAGCGCAGCTCTGGGTAGCCATTCCACAGGGGTCACTGGTGCGTGGTGAGCTGAGGACACCCTGGCTGACCTAAGCCCTCCCCACCTTGGGAACTCTCGTCCACAACTGGCAATGGAATAGCTTGGACTTGAACCCGCGACCTCCAAGGCTATAGGGTGCATCCTTAGCTCCACGCGGAGTGACTTTGCCGGATGCGCCACTCGGAAGCCTCGTTACAGTATTGTACTCTTAAAAACACTGGTTCACACTGATGTGTCTGACCACATTTACTTGCCAAGAGCACTGCAACAAACAAAAGAATCCCAGTTTTGAGTTACAGTATGGCAGTGTACAGTATATCAACACATCATTTGTCAGTCAGTGTCGATTCATTTTTGGGGACTTTAAGGATGCTCTACAACAGCAGTAACTTGTTCTTTAACTGATTCAACCCTTCCATGAACTGTGAGCTAGCACAAAGCTCTTCAGCTTTTCCTCTATCCTGCTTGGGCTGACACACTACCATCCTAATTCCTTTCAGCTGTGGCCATGGCCTCTGGGGCACCTACATGAAGACATCTGTGGTTTTCTGGTTTCGGGGCGGCCATTTGGAAAGTTTGACTCACTCCATCGGCAGCCTCTGCTCCCCTGGTGCAAACGCTCAAAGGATTTCTATTTGAGACAAGTGAGAATCAGGGATCTTGTCTCAGTTGTGTCTAACGATTCAAAAAGTTGACCCAAAAATAAATACAAATAAGTGCTTTAGTTTTATAAAACAGAGTAAACAGAAGACTAAATGATGGACTGTAGTAAACAAATAATTGTATTTTTTTTGTGTAAAACTAAACATGACCATGAGAGACCTTTTCTGTAAGAGGTGTATTTGCCTGTAAAACTATTGTACACTCACCAGGCTAATTTGCAAATGCAAAGATTGAACTTTTTTTCTGAAAGGAAAAAACAAACTATTAATGGTCCAAACTGCTGGAAAAAAACAACACACAGTACAGTCAAAACCTTTTTTAAATCAATCACTTTTAAAAGGACAGAGCATAAAATGTGGACAATAAGCAGAGCTGATTTTATCAAGAGTTCAACAAAAACATAAAATAATTCAGACTTGAGTCAGCACCTCCATGTTTATCTTGGGACACACACATTGCTGGACAAACACCAGAATACAGGCGATCCTCGACTTACGACGCTTCGCCTTACGACGCACGGCACTTACTCTTTGGCATTATTACCCTGCTTCGACTTTACGACATCGATTCGGCATTTACGACACTGAGAGACCTGAGCCATGCGTCATGTGCTCATGCTCCGTGTCCGAACTGCAGTACCTGTCGTGGTCGCCCTGACTTTTTTTTTTTTTTTTAATTTATTTGCCCTTAGCAATGTCTGATAAGAGCAATTAACTCAAAACGAAACCTAAGCTGTGAACTCCGTCACATGATGAGGGGCTTAACTTCAGGCGATCGTATTTCCTGCCAAGAGTACCTCATACACACACTGAATACGTCACTGGAAAGCCCAGAGTCTGTACTTTTAAACAAGCCAGGTAGGTGTCTAAGTAATATGCGCGTAACCACTGGGCTGAGTGTAAAGAGTTAAATAAATATTTTCATGAGTACAATATAACGGGTCATTTTTTTAAAACTATATTATCTGGCTGTAGAGTCAGGAACGTAACGCCAACTTATAACATTGTTCCTATAGGAAAATGTGCTTCGACTTACAACACGACTTTCAGGAACCAGCTGTGTCATAAGTGTGAGGACTGCCTGTATTAGACATACTCAAATGAAATATTTTTCTTCAGTATCATTTATCACATCTCCTTCTCCTTGTCTATCATCTCTGTTTTGTAGAATATGTGTTTCTTTCAAAACTACAGACCTGAGACCAATATTTTGCCACCAGAAGTGCAAAACAGGTAGGATTTATGGAATTGTGTCAGCTACAATGACACTGCATTTGTATCTGATCACAATAAATAATTTTTTGGACCAACAATATTCTAATAGAAAGTGAAACGGATAGGTCAGAGTTACCCAGGCAAGAACACACAAATCTATCTCTGGTATAAATGTCATTGTAACATGGAGCTCTAAGAAACCTTTCTATGTCTGTTTGCAGCTGGGATCCCATGGTCAGCAAGGACACAAGGATATTTAAAATAAAAATAAAAAACAAAAACACACACCAATGACCAATGGGGGAAAAAAAAGGCTATTGTCAATCTGACCTCCTGCACCTGTTCTGTAAATAGTCTTCTGACAAGTGCTGAAAGTGGCAATCACTGCAGAGAGGAATATTCTACCTGTTTCTGGCTGAGCACCCTTGTCTGCAAGGTCAAATCAGAACAGCTTGTACACCATCCAACTAATGATTGTCATCATTTTCCACCATGACCTTTATTTAAGAGAAAACATTGATTCCCTTATGAAACAAGTTTCATCTGCACAATGACACAAGGACAGCAAGTAATTTGTTTAATGATCAACAGCAGCAAATTATTCACTGGGCATTCAGCCAGGGGCCAGTGTTTACCTAGACAGGTTGCCCTTGTATACAGCAGCAGACTTGGATTATTACTCCAGTGTACATCTCAGCATACGGGCTCTCTGCTGTAAACCACAACAGCACCCTAGTCTCTGAAGAGCATCAAATACTGCATTCATCATGAAGGATGAATGTTAAAAAATAAAATAAAATCACAGCTCAAACCATGTGCAACTGCTGCAACCCCAAGCTTTTTACAGGGTTTGTTTTTCAAACCTTTTCCTCCAGGCTTTAACTCTGTTAAACTAGAACAAAAGCAAGTATTTATTATTCCTGTTAAAGCACCTGCAAGGTTTACATCTCATTTGTTTTTCAATAAAATGTGGAATTCTCTCATTGAAAAAAAATGAGTTGATTTAGGACTCGAGGAAACTGTTTGAAAATATGACCTGACTAGTCTTAATGGCAGTATCTTGTTAACAGCACAGTTTGTTAACCTCTTTGTCCTCTTTGCAGAACAGTCTGGTAGAGTTCGGTACAGCATGGCACAGTACGAAGCAAAATTAATTTCTGGAACGCAGACATCAAAACACAATGATCATGCAGTTAGAATGACAGAATACCGAACCGTTCAAACATTATATTTAAATTGCACACTGCAACATTTAATGCTTTGCACATAACTTGAGTATCTGAATTGGATTTAAGCATGGGTTTCATTTCCTGATTAATATATATATATATATATATATATATATAATATATATATATATATACTATATATATATATATATGTTACACAAGAATACATACACATACATACAACCACTAGAGTTGAGTTGTGTTTTTCAACATAATTTTTGTTTTATTTGTCATGCATTTGCTCCACTGCCAGTTTTTTTTGCTTCACTTTCTATGAGAATCAACCCGTCAGCAATACCTTTTCTTTAGTTTATCTAAAATACAGTACCTTGTACTGTATGTATTACTAGACTACAGTATGACAATAGTCAAATGCTGTATGCAGGATACATGCTACTTAAACCCATCCCAGCCAATACTCACAGCATTGTCGAGTATTAGAAGCAGAATGAGATCCAGGGTTGTAGAATCCAGCCCAGACAGACACAGCAAAGCCTAATCCTGCATGGATGAGCGGTCTGCGTTAGCATGTTTATTGGTTGCACTCTGTGTAGCGTTCAGCTGCAATCCAGCTGCATCCAGTTATTCGTTTTACGGACACACAATATTCCTGGCCCCCGGACTGTTCTATTTCAGGAGACTGCATCTCCACTCGTCGAGTTCATTTCAGAAAGAGAGCTGCGTTTACAGTATTGGTCTTTGATGCTTTCTTCTGAGAAAACATTTCATTGTTTAAAATGGCTCAATTCTGGCACCCACATATCAGTGTAATAATCTAGCTAACTATCCTTCATATAAGGTTAGCATTATCATCTTTAAGAAGGTAATAATTTTAATTAATAAAATACAGTTCACTACAGTACAGTACAGTAAATGGGCTGTCCTGTACACACACACACACACACACCTCAAATTAAAGGACATTTTTCACAATTAAATTCTGCAACGTTGTTTGGGCTTTAAAAACAGCTAAAACACAATTTTAAAAAAATCTACTGTGTTTAATACAATTGATTTCTGTCTGTGCACCCCCCCCCAAAAAAAAAAAAAAAAAAAAAAAAAAAAAAAAAACAGCATTCAATTTGTGTTTCTATGTACACAGCAGTTCTATGTAGTCCTGACTGCCCTCTGTTATAGAGAGGTCAAATTATATCCATCGATCACATTTGAACCTCTCTAACTTTTGACCCCTTGACCTGATCAGCCTAAAAATGTAAATGTGAGCTTGTTTGCTGTAACAACCCTAAGAACCAGAATCGGTTTGATCATTTTTAATGGAATGACCCACTTGTAAAAGACCAATGAAGTCCAGCTTCCCCAGAGTAGACTTGTATGAGCTATACTCAGAAAGCTGACAAGTAAATAAAAATGTCCACACTGATTTGTACAGAGGTGGAACAAAAACTTATAAAGATCACTTAAAATCACTGATTAGAAAACTTGGCAATCCCAGAGAAGTGAATGTGGTTCAAGTCTGGCTGCTTTCAAAACACCAAGCTCAACATTACTAAAGCAATGAGTCCAGAGCCAACAAACATTACATTACATTTAGCAATTATATCACACATATATTTTACTTACAGGTGGTTTATATCAAGCTGTCCTCAGCTGTGGAAGTTATATTACCATATGTATCAAGAATGCAGATTAACTGTCCTGTTTTAGTCTCAATTGTCCCATTTCAAACAATCAATAGGACTCCTCAGAATGCTCAAGATGTCACTTGTTTGTTGACAAACAAACAGCTTGATTGTACAGGTTGTGAATGCACAAGGTGTTCTGAGGAGCACGGAGATACAATGCCAGCTTTCCAGTCCAGGGAAGCCAATACTGTAGCCAAGGTTACCACAAAGGCCTAAGCTGTGACAGCTGTATCTGGGGGTTTATTAGAGAGACATGTTCCGTAAGGACTGCTAAGGAGCACAGGGCCCCAGTCCTCATTGTGTTTCACTTGAGCAGGGCCATGCTGCAGATATGTACCAATGGCAATGCATTGCTCTGTGTGTGCCAGGATTACGAGAGCCACACATGCAGTTTCAGGTCGTTGGCCTATGATGAAAATACCAGTGCAGCCTGTTTCCTGTAAAATGTTATTGGTGTAATAAAAATACTACAGTATGTATTGTTGCATCTTGTAGTAGTCAGTTAAAAGGACCTTAAATAAATCAACCTCTGGGTAATGCAAATTAAGGGGACTGTCAACAAGTTCTGCTTTCTGGCGAGACACCATGCTTCAAATTGTGAAAAGTATTATTTTTATTTACTTATTTAGAAAAAATGGTTCATTTGGTCAGATTATTTCTGTGCCCAAAGTTGTGTGTACACAGCTACGCAACTGCCTTTCACCTCTTGATGCCTGGGTTCAAATATGGCTTTGGTGACAAGTGAAAGGAGTAGTGGTCTGTCAGGAAGCATAAATCTACCGAATCATAAAACTACTACGCAACAGACCAGGCCTACCACTAGTACACAAAATACATTCATACATACAAATAAATAAATAACCACCTCAACCATGTGTTTAATTTTAGGTTTACCTCCGTCTAAAGTCATATCTTATCCCCTCAAACCTCAAATGCAATAAGGATCGACTCCTTTTTTGTTCTTAATCTTCATATAAATTTCCCTATCAGAAGGACATGTATGCAATTGAGAATTGTCATCTCAGAAAAACTTCTAGGCCCAATACTAATCACAAGTGAAGGAATTCATCAATAAATCCTTCAACCAATCTGCCCATGGCCCTCTGTATCTACTCCACATTAATTTCTTTACAACAGTGGATATGTTAAAATACTAAATTAAAGCTACAGTATCCCTCAGTTCCTTGGTGTATCAGAAACCGTATTGCTTTTAAAAAAGAATGGATGTTTTTAGTGCATTTTCAAAAAAATATTCAAATACTGTAGTCGAACAAACACTGCTTGAAATGTATATGAAGGCAACAGTAACCACGTTCGGAAACGTTCCTATTATAGTTTATAAATGACTGCATCAAAAAGATGCACGACAGTGAGGAATACAGCTGGGGGATAGCTCATCTCATCAAGCTTCGGCCATCCCCTCCTAGTCAGGTGCCTGACATTGCCAGACACAGACTAGCCAGGCTGGGCCGAGCTGCAGTAACTTGGCAGCAAATCTGTCTATAGGGTGGCAGAGTGGCTCCTCTGGTAAAGGAATGGCCATGTGCTGTGCATATATTTTAGTGTACTGCATAAGATCCTCAAAATCTAAATAATTATGAGTTCAAAGCATATTTTCTGCAAGTACCTGAGATTCAAGGAATGTCAAAAAAAAAAATACAAAAATAAAACGCTATGCAGGTTTGCAAATGCATCAAATCAGTATTGTCCTTTTTAATTATCTGCTCAGGGTTACAGCCTCAATCTCCCTCTCATCCCACATTTACATGATGAATCCATCTTCATCCCTTGGTGGTCCTCTTGGCATTGCATCAAATATGAATGAACTCATGCATAATAAATACAAAATGCTGCAGCGTTGAGACTTGGCTTCGTTATTTGACATTTAGAATGCTCCACTAGAGTTACAGTTCTAGAGTTTTCTACATTGCTTGAAAGTTCCCTTTGAATTTGAATGATAAAATTGTCTATTTAGCAACCATGCTACTATATGTACATTGTCTGGCCTCTTTATTAGGACCCGTTTACCCAATGGGATGATGTATTTGTCATCATAATTCTATCTCAATTGTGTGACATATTAGTAACTTAATGGACCAACATCCCTTGAGACACCTTCCAGCACCTTGTGGCATCTTTGCTACTGTATAGCATGCTACTGTGGCTGTAGTCTTTATTAGGCACAGGTCTTAAGAAATAATACAGGGGCTTAAATCATAAGTAATTTATAGTGGATACTTGCTATACGAAAACACCACAAGGTATCCATTTTACTTGTGACAAACCTCGGTTTTTCCTCTTAAATGTATATTATATGGATAAGCTATGCACATTTTACTGGCAGACACCGTCATCTATGCCAGCTGTTCAAACTCAAAATTTCAAATTACATTACTGGACAGAATTACATTACAACAAACTACAAATAACATGTAATTGAACTCGGTTTTGTAGGAAACGTCATTAAAAAAACAGGTAATGAAAATGTGTAAAATCATGATGTCAACGAAGCTGAACTTGTCACAATAAAAAAATCCCTTAGTATTACAAGCACAACATACATGACCTACTTTAATAAATAAAGGTCTTTGATTAAAATGGCATGTTTTACAATAGTACGATACACTGAGCTACTATGTAACAGAAGAAGAGCGTTAAAATACATTTTAAAAGAAATGGCTTTCACTTATTTGACCATGTTGTTGCCTTAAAATTTAATTGTATATGTTGGAGGCAGTTACTTTAAAATGTCCTTGTTAAATATTTGTTTTATACTAGTGGCTGGTTTCACAGACCCCGATTACCACTAAGCTTGGACTACCCAATGTTACTGTGGAGAAGGTAGTCCTAGACTAATTCTAATCAGCACCTGTGAAACCAGCCATATTGTAGTACAGTAGAAGCCAGTCATTCCTATTTAGAGGGAAACAGGTTTCATAATAGCTTGTGTTCTTGCACCTAAAAATACCTTGTATGGAAACAAACTGGAGTTGTCTGACAGCACAGAACTATAAAATACATTAATAAATAGACACAAAAACAATTGAAATGACAGGTTTAAATCATACTACAACATTTAAAATAATATGAATTCAAATAATTTGATTCAATTGAGTGTTTATCGCAAAAAGCACAGCATCCTTACATCTAGATTTGATACATTTTGTTCGATTACAACCCAATAAATATATAGCCCAATTAGAGTACAGTATACACCATTAAATCAAACATATTCTTTGAACAATGTTAAATTATACAAAGTAGAATCCTGTCAGTATGGACAAAATTTTTTATTTTAGTACGCATCACTGCAGGATTAAAAACGGAATTTACATTATAGAAGCATTTGACAGCAACTAAATTACATTGTAAAGTCATAATTTTTCATGAATTGCTTAATTAAAAACATAAAAAGTACCACACTTTGCCAGATGAGAACTCATTTTTTTCATTTCCAAGTCATTTGATGTGGCAATAGAGCAAACTAATTATCCACTCATAATTCATTTACACATAAACCCAGTCACTGGGGACCAGGAGGAAGGTTTGCAAAAAAAAATCCCAGAAATTAAAAAAGATATAGTTACATAGGGTCCCCGAGTAGTTCACTTGGTAAAGCCTGACTAAGTGGTCTGTGTCACACACAGTCAGGGAAGCACAGATTGACAATCTTTGCAGGGAGGAAGGGAGGAAGGGACTAAAGGCGGAATTTCGTGAGGCGAAGAGACTCGGACACGTTCGATGTGAAACAAGAACATGTTTTTGTCTTTTCGTGAAATCAGTTTGTTCTATTTTTAACATTGTTTAAACTTGCCAGGGAAAGTGAGGTGTTGACTGGAGGGTTTAAACGCTTCAGGACACGTGTAGTACATGGGTCTCACCCCCTCAGTGCACACTGCTCTAGAAAGACAGTACCACCAGGCATCACTTCAGTGTGCATTCCTTTGCAATATGAAAAACTGCTCAACATACTGTACAGCATCCGTTCAAATGTATAAAGCAGGATGAAAAAATATGCATGCATAAGAATATTCAGGTCGGTTATTCAGGATATATAAATAGCATTGCTGCAAATGCTTGCAGGTGACGCACATTACTCAAATGATCCAAGACAAGGATTTCTTTTAGTGTGGGAATGGGGTGCAGATTCTAAGTGGTTCTTACCAGATTGTCTTGGCAACTGAGTGAATTTACTTCAAGAAACACCATCCATGAAGTACACCAACTATGCTCAAAACAAGCTACTGTAGACAGATGTTTTTTAGAGTCTGGAAATTGATCTCTTTCCAAAAGTACATCTTTAATAGCAATGCCGCAGTGGCACAGCATTGGTAACCAAGAGACAATGGTACAGCAGCACAGATACAATAACACAATTGTTTTAGACTTGCATGCTCTGATGAATGTGTTCTGGGAAAACTTAAAGAGCCCACTGGTCTCCTTGTATCGTAGGCTTGACCTTTGTGAGTGAAAGGGTCTCTTTGTGCCGATCCTGGTTTTACCCTCAGCAGAAATCTGCTCAGAGGAAGACCACAGGCTAAAGATTGTATTCCACCCACATACTGCAAGTCACTGCGAAACCACAGCACTTTCTGTTAATTACCATCAGCAATGAATCCTACCTCTCCTTCAAAGAAAAAGGAATTAAATACCAGAAAGGGCATGCGTGTGTCCTTGCACGCTGAACATTTAAGGGGCATCATCTGATGAATTATAATTTGAATGAGATAGTTTAAATTGAAAGTCTCTGCTTGAGAGGGGGGGTGTACAGGTCAGAAAGTTCTCTTAAAATGAGCGCAATCTATATTCTATGTACTGGTAAAAACACTAACTTCCAAGTACAGCTGGTACTGTACAACCATTAACCGGTCTCCCTGCAACGCCCTGCCTCAGGTCAATGCAATACAGATCTGTTAATTTTATTAATTATTAGTTCTTTAGCCATTTTCCACTACATCTATACAAGTATAACTTATTTCAAATAATAAACGGTAAAGTGTATTTTACTTAAAATTCAAAAGGAAAGAGAAAGGCGTGTGATTGGTTGAATGTGAGTGACGTCACCACCTTGACGCTGAGAAGATGAAATCTACCATTTGAATTACGATTTGAATTATTTTCATTCTTACATTTCATTCAAACATCTTATTGTTTCAGAGTGTTGTTACCTGCAAGTACAGCACAGTGCCAGCACACTGCTACAGTACAAGAGCAGAACCTGTGTGACAATCAATATACCCTCAGAGAATAGTTTTACTTTCAAATCAGCTCATACAAAAAGTACAGGTAATTCTTACAGCTGCATTGCCAATGCCCCTCAATATGGTGTTTAAACAGTCTGGGATTTCAGCAAAAAAAAAAAAAAAAGAAGAAGAGCAATCCATCTTTCCAGACTGTACTCTGCCTTAAACCTTACAAATGGATACCTTGCTAACCTCTCTGTAATTAGGTAAACGCCTGGCTTAGTCAATATAATGTGTACAAAATGAAGGTGTGGGTTCAAAAACTGCCTGCTTAACGAGTCATATGATCTTCTGACAAACCCAAGGGCAAAATGATATTAGGGGAATTTGAAATACACTAAAATTATGTTTCCACTTAACTTTATTAACTTCATCATGGAATTCAACAGCACTTGTAGTCAACTGACACAAACAGAATTGAGTGGAGTTTTAAAGGCAGTCAGCTTTTGGTTTTGTTATTTTTTTTTATACAGAGTTTGGAAATCAACAGGAATCTCACTGCAAGCAATTCCACTGCAGACGTGCATTTTCAAATAAAGCAATTGAAAATAACCTGCAAAACAACTGCATTCAAATTGCAGACAATTAAGGTATTGTAACATTGACTTTTCTGGTAGTCAACTAGACCAAAAAGAGAGAAAAATGCACTGGCACACAAACCAGGTCCTGACATGATCAATACTGAGGAGGAGGCATCACTGTGACGGTCACAGGATGGAAATTCTACAAGCAACATGAAAAGAAGTTCCTTGACCAGACATTTTCCTCACTATTATTAAAACGTTTTTTTTTTTCTTTTTTTTTTTTTTCCTTCACAGACAGCGTAAACTATTCCAACTGCTTAGTGAGCCAAGTTGGAAGGGTTCCATGACAAGAGGAATTTCAGGCTCTGCAGTACAGTACTGCAGCCTCCGACACACATTTACAGTATAATTGTAAATCTCGAAAAACTACTCACTTCTAAATCTTTTGTAGTCATCTTTGTATTACTTTAGTATAAATACATGTTAATTTGGATTCATATGTTGTTTTTTTCTGATTTTATGTGAACGAAAAGACACACGTTTGCCCATTTTCCCATTGGAAATAGTGATATTTTGAAATATCACTGTCCTGGTCACAAAAGCAAAGTTTGTGGGGAATAATAGCCATATTCTATACTTTTGAGGCATAAGCAATTAGGAAATAACACTTACTACCCAGGAACAAAAAATATATTTTTTTTTGTTACACAGTGTAATCATTTAAATATAGCCTAACTGATGGTAGTTCTGAAAGCCAGGATAACAGTACTGTAGGTGCAAGACTAGTGGGAGTTTAAACACATGAAAATGTTACTGGCATTGTAGCACTCCACGGTACTAATGGCAGTCTCATACCACTGTCCCATTGTGTCTTGTACTAATACAAAACAATTGCAATACCTTTGTTCATCGACATGAAGAATCCAAATAATTCAGCATTAACAGCATGGCTACTGTAGGTAACCCAATGAATACCCTCTCCACTAGGTGTAAAACTCTCCTACTGTACCCTTTGTCTCCACTTATTTCCAAATGTGTCCTCTGGAACTGTATAGAAAATTATTATACAGTGCAACCAAATGATACAGATGAATCAGATCACACTACCACAGCACTGTACTGTATAATAAACACATTGAAAAGGCATCCAAGTTCCACATTAGACATAAATTCTTGGAAGATTTAGCTTCCAGGAATCCCCAGTAAAACATCTACATCTTTACTGCATACAGATGTGACAGTTAGCCCAATCACGTAAACCCACTGCCTCAATTCCTACTTAAAGCAAGTTTAATGACGGACAGTGTTTTTCTATTTGTTTTTGTAAAGGTAGTGCACTTTAAAAGCCCATTTGGCTGTCCTTCATAATAGCATTTCTGGATAAGCAAACCTATGAGACGACTCAATATCGCCAAGTTAATATTTTGAAAAGACGGTCACCTCGAAGCTGGCTCTAAAATATGAAATCACACGGCACTTCAAGGCGAAGTAAACCAACACAGAAACACATAAAGTGTGTCTAACATGCACGTGCATTCCACGTACCGTACCATGAAAAAATAAATCACAATGACCTTCATCCCCAGTAAAAACCCGTCAATCAAATAAAATGCAGCCATCAAGAGATCATTCAAATCGTGTATTTTTAGAAGGTGTAAGAATGCCCTTAAATTATACAAAAAATAAATCATTCCAACAATAGTCTGATACAATCCCATTCCCAAAAAACAAACACACAATAAATGTAGGCCTTTTACTGGTATTCCGTTTAGGAAAATGGAAATACTTTTTATTTTTTGTTTTTTTTATGGTTTACACAACCCAGTGTCTTTTTTTTTTTTTTAAATGTGCACTGCAGCTTCAAAACACAATTTGACATACTGAATGTGGCCAATTAATCCTGGAACATGGTGTACTAAAACCACAGTGCAAGTGGCACTACAAACATGAGGGCAGTTAGAAGACGTGAAACTTAACAGGCTGGCACAGGACAGAGGCTTCTATTTGGGGTTGAATTTTATAAAAACATGTTATTGAAGATGCCTACCATCCTGTAGTAAACTATGTAGGGTCAGTTCCTATCCTGTTACACATGAAGTGAAGGGAATGGGATAACTGGATAAACTGACTTCCCACACTTAAAAATTAAGTCTAGAAAATATCAATAAATGAGACAAGCAGCACATCAGCGGCTGTCATCTTCTGGCTCTAAATTCAGAAATAAAGTTGACCTGAACCTATATCAACTGTTTGCACAAATGACCAGTATGACATGCAGACAGACAGCTGCCTTCATATACATACATTTATTTATTTTTTAAGTTGCTTGCAGACAGCAACAGATTTATAGCACATCTAACCGGAATTGAAAGTGATTTTCATAGCCAGAACTGCCAGAGGGAAAAGATGTCATCTACATGTATGGCAAAAGGATGTTGGTCTTACTTAGAGTGGTGATGCTGCACTTTGTGAATGATCGTGTGGTAAAGATGCTTGGCTCTAGTACTGCTATAGGTCTGCAGTTTGCAGCTTTGAAAGAAACATTTCTTTTAACACATTCGCTGGTACTACACTATGTTAAAGCAATCTCAGTTCACAAACCTTTCCATTTCCACTTACAGCCTCTCTGTCCTCTCATTAACCAACCACTGTAACTACAGCTCCAACTGGCTGACATGCATTTCAGATAGTGACATGCTATTATCCAGAAGTGCAAGTGTACCAGTTTTCTTGCAAGCAAAAGCAAGGCATGGAAAACAGCTAACTTTCTTTAGCCTAATGCAGTACCACATATCATAGTTTTAAAATGAAAATACATTGTGTATACAACATTCATTCAAAACTGCACACTTGAGGCCTATGTAGCCACTGGTAGTGCAAAACAACTAACACTGATGTAATTACTTTGTTAGCTACAAACCCTTAATTGCTTACAATGGCCACGGTTTCTCAGGTCCATTTTAAAAGGTTCTCTAAGGATATCATAATTTACCATAGCCTCCCCAGTTTAATACAGAATTGGTATAGGAAAACACTTCACAAGAGCAGCTGTCCACACCGCATATGATCCATCACACTAAAACCTCTCTTGTGGTCAAATCTCTTCACAAACATAAACAAACACGTCCAGGATAAGTTACAAGAAGAATGACGCTTGTTTACCAACCAGAAAGCAAAAACAAAGCCAGCAATGTCTCTCTCTCTCGAGATTAATTACTGCACTCAACGGTTCAAAATATCAAACGTCAAGGTTGTGATGGCAGGATAATGAGAGCTTGTAGGACACAGCCTTAGGGAGGTGTAGCGTCGAAGTGGTCTGATGTCCTGGTGATGTTGTCCCTCTCTAAATTGGCTCCCTTAGGTATCACTAGCGAGTCAATGCAAAACGTGAAATATGTCAGTAGGCTGGAGTAGCACTTTGTTCAGGATTGCAAGGTTAGGGGTGGAAGTGCAGAGAGATCCATCCTCCAGAAGATGGAATACATCTTACACACGTCAGGGATTTGATTTGCATACCAACTGAATCAGGCATGCAAAAGGACCAGCTTGTTTTTATAAAAAAAACTGCTATTAGTTACCGCAGGCAATTCAGTTTTTCATCCAACTCCTGTTTTAATTTGCACTCAGCAAATCCAAATAGGTTTACAAGATTTTTGGTATTTATTTTGTTATATAACCATGTGTTTTCACTCAAGAATGTGACATGTGACATGCATTTACAGTGTATACAAGTGCTGGGAGATTTAGTGTTGAATAACTTTTTTGTATTCAAATGAGGACTGTGGGTTATTAGGCCATCCTCATTTGTGTAATAACTACAGCACTATACATTTATGATCTACACGCCATATATAATTTTTTAGGTTGGCAATGAAAATGTTTTTAAAAAGGAAGAGAAAGCCACATTGCAGATTTATTTTATTTCATTCACCAGACAAATACAAGGGTGTTCATAATAGTGATGGATTAAATTAGGTTTATTTTTATATATCCAGTACTAAGATTCTAGAATCAATAATGTCAGTATGTTAACTGGAAATCTATAATAAATCAAAGTAGTACACGTCACAGCCTCACTTGTAACTGGTCTCTAATATTCAGTTGTGCCTTGGTCATATTTTCTCTCGCCCACACCTGCCACATCTTCAGCACTGGGATTTTATAAGATTAACCATTCTCCAAGCAGCTTTCAAATACCGTATATGCAACATTGACACAACTTGATTAACCCACACCTACCAGGCGCTAAGAAGTCAATTCAACCATGTTTTTACACTGAATTAGATGGTCATGGTTATGTACTGATGAGATATTCTAGGATCTTCAATAGGGTTGTGTAAAAGGGTATGGAAATCCACTGTGGGAATCGTCCATGTTTTATTGTTTTACAGTCACAACCAAAACAGAGGTGCAATACCAGGCGCCACCGCCATGCTACCAGCAATGGTATCAAAACGTATTCTACAAAAAATCCACAACAAAGGTATAACACACCATTAAAAGATAGCGTGGCTGTACGCTACTCCCTCTAACAATGGGTACTGTACCGCACCTGGAACCCTACGGTACACAGAAGCTACTGTAAATATATTTTCAAAAATAGAATCTTTACCTATCTTACTTATCATGGCTAGAGAACAAAGAGACTCTTTCAGCCACACATGTTTTTGTAGGGACATGTTCTTAACCAGAGCCCAGATACATTTTCAAAATGTATTTACAAAAACAAAAACAAACAAAGCTAACTATCTGGTGAGGTGTGGTCCATGCCACAGGTTGATTTAGGATCAGCGGTCCTCAAAGAAATTTGAGCATGGGCATAAATTGATGTTACTTGGCTGTTTGCGGGCACGCTAACTATTGCATAGGTTCTTACCTTACACACTGCCTTCTCACGACATATACAACGTATATATATATATATATATATATATATATATATATATATATATATATATATATATATATATATATATATATATATATATATATATATACATATATATACATATATGTATGTATGTATGTGTGTGTGTGTGTGTATATATATTTCTTTAAGAGTTTTAGTGGGGTTATTCTTGGCTCACTCTGATAAGGCCAAGTCTCAGGTAGTAATTATGTGTGTTGTGCTTTTTATTTAAATAATTTACATAAAATACACAATGCAAATATTTTTAATAGCATGTTTACACAGATAACCGTGAATAAACTAAAATAAAAGAGTGTAGACAGCGTGTCGCTTTGTTTTAATTTGACAAATTTGTCAACACTGCTCTGTTTTAAAGATCGCTCATCTCCAGTACAATTATTCAGCGAAAGTGGATTCATAACTAAATATACTACAGTGTTTCCCTTGTCTGGTGAAATAAAATAAAAAAACAGAGATAGAAAATTAAATTCTACATACTGAAATGTATTAATTTTCTCAATAAACAGTCGGCGAAATTCAGTGCTTACCCGGCATATTAACACCCCGCCCTGCTCACGAATGCCAGATCTTTCACTTTCCCATTGGCTACTTAGTCGCCTTCAATTTTCATGCAGAATGCCTTGAACGGCTTCTGCTTGCTTATGATTGGACAGCTGTGTAAAGCTTGGCAGATATTTGACTCTCCTATTGGTTTAAACTTACTGTCAGTAGCTGTAACTGAAACAGACACAGTTTATGACCCACCCAGCTAACTCATGACTGGGCTACCACAGAGATAATGCAGATATTAAATTGGTTGATCGTATCGCAAAAGTCATTAAGAAAAAAAGAAATAAATGTCAAGTATGTACAAGCACAGCAGAAGGGAGCAGCGCTGTCAACAGACTGCTGTGGCACTTTTGTTGGAAAACGTGTTTAAAGCTTTCTTTATTTTCCCACGCTACGACCCATCAGAAATGTGTTCACGACCCATAATTTAAAAACAGCTGCCACGGGCATGATGGCCTGGCTTCGCGGGCAGAAATTTGCCCGCAGGCACGACTTGGAATGGGTATGATTATGAAAAAGTAATTGGAAGTCTGACAGTCTCCCCTATAGTACTCTACAGGTATAGCATAAAGACAGAATTGGTGCAGCTGGCAGAACGGAAAGGTTGCACGGTCATATGAATGGAATGAGGAGGGATGTGAATTCCTGGCACGTAAGATTTCACAGACAAGCTTAAAGCAAGTTCAAAAGCAGATTTATAGAAAAATACTAACTCAGTATTGGAACTGCATAACTCAGAACCACTCAGACTGATTGCAAACGCCATACATTAGTACAATCTGGTCCACAGTGCAATCCAATTCATTAGTGCACCGTTTGTTCTGTGCCATGGTTCAGTTTGACATTCACAAGCTCACTTCTAAAGGCGCAATTTTCGTTCTACAGAACACCTATCTGGATAGATAAAGTTTTATTTATTTATAGTTATGGTATGTTCTCTAACCCCAGATGGAAGCAAGCCAAATTTGACAAACACATTCAAAACAAAGAGAACTGACAGATAAGGAAACACTACACCAGTATACAGCATATATACTGTAGGAAATGCAATACAATGTAATAGAAAGGACCCATAACAACAAC
Organism: Polyodon spathula; assembly: GCF_017654505.1. NCBI lineage: Eukaryota > Metazoa > Chordata > Actinopteri > Acipenseriformes > Polyodontidae > Polyodon > Polyodon spathula. The sequence continues at coordinate 9,548,719 of NC_054550.1, read as the reverse complement.
AAAACTTTAAATCTGGTTTCTTGTCTAGTCTAACACAGACCTTAACCATACTCCCACCCCTCGTTATATCGCCCCTCGCTATACTACGGATTTGGATATTTCACGGTCCTGGAGTCGGCTCCCCATTTTCACAGTCTAACTGCGCATGCCTTGACTGCAACATAGATAAGCTTACTGTTTCATACTGCACAGCACAAACAAATTATATATATATATATATATATATATATATATATATATATATATATATATATATATATATATATTATATATATATAAACAAAAGCATTAAAAACATAATGTTATCATATACGCATGCATTGCACAATAACACAATTGTCAGGGTATCCTCAGCTCACCGCGCACCAGTGACCCCTATGGTCTGGCCGGGCACCTGCAGGCTTGCCTGCAAGCTGCCCAGGGCTGTGCTGTCCTCACATGCTGTAGCTCAGAGGTAGCTGCATGGTTAGTCTGCAGTGTGTAAAGAAGCGGTCGGATGACGGCACACACTTTGGAGAACAGCGTGTGTTCGTATTCGCCGCTCCCGAGTCACAGCAGGGATGGTAGCGGTGAGCTGAGCCTAAAAATAATTGGACACGACTACATTGGGGATAAAATAATTCAAAATAATAATTGGCGATGACTACGAAATAAAGAAGAAAAAAAAGTGCATGCTATGGTGCTTCTCTGTGTTAGCAAAAACAAAGCTCACCCCCAGACACCACTTACAAAGAGAAAGACCTGGACACCGTCCCAGCTACCCTAATGATTCACACTGCAGAGTCCTTGCTCTTCTCACAGCTCAGCTGACAAGTCACTCCACAAATAGCACTACAGAGTTACTTGAGGGCTGTTTGCTATTCTGCAACATTTGAATAGGTCTGCATTAAACCCCTGATGCAAATATCCCACACAGTAAAACCCTGGTTATCTGAACACCCTCGTTACCTGAACAGCCTAGTGATGACCTGTATTATTGTGTGCTCTGCTTGTCTGCCTTCTTGTCATAGAAAGTGTGCTGTTCAACCTTTATTACAGAATAGTACTGTATGTTACAGGGAACAGCTGTAATGAGATTATCCCAACACCTCCTGGTCCCAATTAGTGTTGATAATAGTGGTTTTACTGCACTGTACAGGTATGTCATTATAAAAGGGATATGCTTCAACATCTAGGTTGATGATAAATCAGCCTGCGGGAAAACCATTTCAGATTTTTCTCTGTGTGTCCCTGTGAAATGAAGCAATCTGCGGTTTTTGAAGTTAGACATTGGGAGCCCTCAATACAAGTGCTACTCATCTTGAGCTATTCATGCAATACAGGTTACCTAGGCATCAGAATCTTATTGCTCACCGGCTGTCTGTCGCTTTGTATAAAAGAGTCTGCTAAATGACTAATTAATAACACTACTACTACTAATAGGTTTATAATAAACATATGTGCAGTCAAATGTTTAGCAAATACAAGGATATTACACCGTGCTTTCTTATGGAATGTTGTCTGTTTTGGTTTTTTTTTTCCTTGTGCTTTTTTTATTATTATTTTTTTTGTGGCCAAATTAGGTAGGTTGCTTGCAGTGTTTTAACATATCCTAAAAAGTTTGTGGAAACCCAGTTTAAGAAAAGTGTATGATATGAGTTGTTACGCAGTGCCAAATTGGAAGTCAGACAAACATTAAAAAATATACCCCAATGTATTTTATTATTAATTAGGTTACGGTACTTGCATTTGGAATGAGAATTTCTCTGGCTAAAAGAACTACATGGAAACACACACAACCCAGAAGTACTACCAAAACAGAAATTCCATGGAAATTGCCCCATTGAGAGGCTCTAGGTTCTGAGGCTCCAATACTGGGTTATTATCATTTTCTCTACACTAGTCCTTATTTATCATTTGTTTATTGAGGAGGCACCTTTAGTCAATGTGACTTAGAGACTAGAGTGTGTGAACCATACATCAGCTACAGAGTCACTTACAACAACATCTCACCCAAGAAACAGAGCACAAGAAGGTTAAGTGGCTTGCTCAAGGTCACACAGTGAGTCAGTGGCTGAGCCAGGATTTGAACCAGGGACCACCTGGTTACAAGACCTTTTCTTTAACCACTGAACCGAACATCCTCCTTACTTGTATATGATCTTGCCTTATTAGTCATGCACTAATATTGAATAACTACTTGTGGCAGGCTGGCAAGTGGAAAGAGGCCCAGAGACAGACTGCAGTTCAAAAAATCCTAATTTTATTATAAAAAAACACACAAAAATAAAGTGCACAAGGGCAAAACAAAGATCTTTAGACACAAATAAAGCAAAAACAAAACTTACAAAAAAAATAAGGTTTCCAGGCTGGTCAATGCCTTCACTGGATACAAACACCCACAAACACCCACAAACACCCACAAACACCCACAAACAACCACAAACAACCACAAACAACCACAAACAACCACAAACAACCACAAACAACCACAAACAACCACAAACAACCACAAACAACCACAAACAACCACAAACAACCACCTGCTTCCTCAACTCCCTCCTCCCAAATGAGAAGCAGAGGCCTCCTTTTATGTCAGGTGGCTGGGCGCTGATTGATCGTTAATTAAACTAATCATCTAATCAACCCCAGCCACCTGAACACAATGAACCCAGGCAGGTAGGGGAATTTAACCCCATCCCTGCCAATTTCTAAAGGCCAGAGCTGTGCTCTGCCACACTACTGTATTTATTACGTACAGTGAGGAATGTATGTTAATATGCTTTAGTTGTCAAAATGCTACCAAGCTTCTAGTAGAGAATGTAGTCAACTCTCATTCATACGAATTTAAAAAAAAAAATAAAAAGAAATCATATCAGAAATTCATATTATCAGAAGTCTAATATAGTTGTGGTCTAAGAGAACTTTGATATATAAAAAAGCATACATTGCAAATTAACTACACTTTAAATCTGCATGGTACATTCTGATAACTGGCGTTTTCAAACCACAAAAGCAAAGCGTCCTCAAAATCAGGTATTGATCAAATCTGAAATGATGACAACTCACATCCAGTTTGTAATATTCTACCCCAGTTTTTTTTAGAATGGTCGACAAAGTGTTTGTGGGAATGTTGTAATCTGCAGCAACATCATTTTTTTTTCTTGAACGGCAATGATTATCCACCACTTTGAACACCTCGAGCATGTTTTTTTTCTGCAAGGATAGAGCATGTTTTTGCGCTGCTTCATGCAAATGGCATCTAAGCATTAACACTATGGTAACTCGAAATGCATGGATCAGTGTTCCCAAAACAGTATTCAAATACAGAACAGAGGCACAAGTTAATACATGTCCCAATATACTTTACACTCAGCTGTTCGTCTAATCCAAGTTCATTTTAGCGAGAATCTCAACTGCATTTGTAATGCTAAACACCTCTAGCGTTTTTCTTGGAGTCACCAGTTTTCTTTTTCTTTTTTTCTTTTAAAATATGAGCGCATCTGTTCAATTTTCATTATTCTTGGTTGCGTGCTTGGTGATATCTCTGTTATTGGAAACCATTTTAAAATCAATGCTGCTTCAAATCCAGATTATGAGTAATTTACTACCCACAGTATAAATCACTCTGAGATATCAGTTTTTTTATCTAACATATCGCACTTGTTTAGAATCATCATATCATTTTCTGTTTGAGGTCACTGAATCCTGGCGACACCCCTGTGGGTTCTTTCCAGCTTTCAAACATGTCTTCTATCTACAGCTTGAACACCAGAGTGCAAGTCTTAACCTGTCCCCCTGCAACACACTGCTCCAGTGAATATAAAACAATTCAGTGTTTTATGTGGTATTTCTTACAAGTTGCACAGGGACAGGTTAATGGTTACACTCTGGTGTATCAGCTGTATTTAGATATGTTTGTTGCCCCTTTTGAAAGGTCACATGGGTGCTTTAAAAGAGAAAGCCACTAGGATTGATTGTAAACAACAAGAGAAATACTTTAAATGTAACACTGATATTTCATAGCAATACCAAGTTGCTCTATTCAATCAGTCTTTACTTCATATAATGCTTTTCATAGTGGATCACCACCACAAAGCACTTTACAAGATGCAGTAACAGCAAGAAAATCCATAATACATTAAATACAGTGGAAAGTGCATAACACATGACAGTAGCAAAATACATGAAATAGTAGCAGCAACACAGCAGCTAATAGCAGATATCAGGCTTAAAGAGAGTGGAAAGCAAGAGAGAACAGGTTGGTCTTGAGAGTTGATTTAAAGCGAGCCACAGTGGGAGCATCACACACCAAAGCTGGGAGAGTTGGAGCCATGAAGCTAAACAAGCATTCTCCAAGTGTGATGTACCTCAGCTTGTGGGCAGGGACATAGCGAGTCAGCAGGTTGAGGAGTTAAACTCGGGACCTGTGTGATGAAGGGCATTGTAGGTGAGCAGGAGAGTTCTGAAAATAATCCTGAACTTTACATGTAGCCAGTGCAGCTAGGAAAGATAGCGGGGTGATGTGATCACATTTTTTGCATCTGGTAAGGATCCTGGCAGCAACATTCTGAACTAGCTGGAGTTGATTTATGGTGCGTGCCGGGAGACCAGCACATAGACAGTTGCAGTAGTCGAGTCAAGAGGAGACAAATGCATGATAAATTATCTCTGAATCCGGGAGGGAAAGGTGGGACGGACTTTGGAGATGTTTCGAAGATGGCAGAAGGAAGACTTGACCACAGAGGGGATGTGGGCATCAAAGGAGAGGTTGCTGTCAAGAAGTACACTTCTGAACTATTGTATGTTTTTGATAAGAAAATATAACTTGGAATACAGGTAGACAGAGAAGGGTTTACTTTTATATTGCATAAAATAAACCCAGCCTCAGCCGCCAGACTTAGTTCATTAAAAAGCAACTTGTACAGTATCTGCACTACATCCTCCTTCACACACGCAATAGCAGAAACAAAGCAGACCCGCCTTAGGCAACACTCATCTAGAGCCTGGCTGCCTGCAAGCAATTCAATTAGTCCCAAAAGAAGCTGCTGATTTTCTACTTTATTTTTTAGTACAGTTTTATGAGGAAGCTACCACTGTGACTTTCAATTTAAAAACCCACCTGAGCTGTCTGGCTGGATATTTCTTTAAGCATTCAAAGTCTTCAGGGGGCAGAATCAATTTTGCAAAGCTTATCAAAAATCTTATACCTTCAAGGGAAATAATATGTAGATAGCAATTCTCAGCATTTACTGGTGCATTAAAAAAAAAAAAAAAAAAAAAAAAGGCATATTTTTTCTTAGAAATCTTTTCTTAATGTTGAATTATATGATCGCTTGTTTCTCTCCCCAATTTAGAACGTCCAATTATGTTCCGTCGCTATAGCAATCCTCACAACAGTTCAGGAAAACTGAATGTCAATTGCCGGCCTCAGATCCCACCGCCAAGCCAATTGCCTCAAACACCCAGGAGCTCCACAGCACATGTCCGCTGAGCTCCATAGGCATCTGGCCAGCAGGGGGCCTAACTGATTTCCCTGCACACCATGCAGTCACGCCTTTACCAGATGAGCCACAAATTCCAAATGATATGAACCAATATACACAAGTGGTAATGTATTACAGTACTCTGGTACTACGGCTTACTAGTGCAAGTATTCGCTGTATTTGGACAACTGTTCAACTGTATTCCAAATCCATGGTAGTGTCATTGCTGGTAATGATGTGGTCTGATCTTGGTTTCTTAAAAAGGACTACAAAGATAGAAAGTGGTCTCAGATCCCGCTGTCATCCACTGTGTGACCATGAACATGTTACAAGACCTTATTGTGCCATGAATTGCTTCCCAACCGCTGCACAACCTGTGTGGTTTGGTTCCACACTTTCTGTTCCTGCACAAAGCACTTTTAGAAACTCTACTTAGACTGATTAC